>NW_021680584.1:81875-92434 GCF_001412515.2 Diachasma alloeum
GATAGCGCAGATCATTGATACTCTGGAGATCGCGCATCTTCCTAGTATGCATCTAACTTGCCGGTGATGTTCCTCCTTCTGATGAGCCTTCTGTCGACTTGAAGGTGTAAATTCCCTCAGTTGTCGTCAACTTCGATGTGACTGCTCTTGGTGTGGATTTTGCTGAGGGGAGAAACACAGAAGATGAGGCCGTATCACTTACCAAGATTTGATCGTAAAAATGAGGAAGTGACGCTTGACCTCTCCTCTAGTGGTTTCTGAAAGTCCCTCTCTCGATGCTAGGGTCGATGATAGCTGAAGTTTTGGATGTTCAGCACTGCTATTGATACTCTTGATGATGTACTCTGNGCTGAAGTTTTGGATGTTCAGCACTGCTATTGATACTCTTGATGATGTACTCTGAGTTGGAGGTAGCTATTGGATGAATCTATCCTCATTGTTGAACTGCTGACTTTGGATCTCCCGATAAGTTGTCTTGTTTTTCATCTGTTTCCGATTAATGAGCTTTCTCGTCGATTGAGGTTCACTGTTGCTGATGCTGTTCTCTAGGAACCTTCCGTCGACTTGGAGGAGGCGTAAATTCCTTCAGTCGCCGCCAAGCTCGTAGTTGATTGATTGCTAAGGGGAGAAACACAGGGTGAGAGACGTATCACTTGCCAAAGTATTGATAAATGGAATATGATACTTATCTCTCAATCCTGGAGTCGCTGGATTCCCTTAGCTCGTTGATGGTGTTGACAATCTCCTGATGATTCCTATAGAAGGTCGGGATTATATAACCCGATACTTCTCAACTAATTTGAGTCTTTTTGCAGCTCTCTGATAGGTAGTCTCGGTGATATACTCATGAGTCGGAAGTAAATTCTCGATGAATTTCTCTTGGAGGTTGAGCAGCTCTCTCCATCCCGCTTCGATGAGTTTCTTCTGGCCTTCTAATTCTTCGATGGTAAGGCTATTGATATTCTCTGCTGATAGCAACAGTTCTTGGAGAATCTCGTCCAAGTTATTGACCTTGAAGTCGATCTGCTGCATTTGGAATTTTGAACTGTGGATAATTCGCCTGTCGCTCCCATGTCAGACACATTCCGTTTGATGCTCGTCTGTTGAGTAGAGTCCAGGATGGGAGTAGACTGCGTAGGGTTACCGCTAAAGTGCTCTGAATAATANATGGCGCCAATCAAGTGACTCATGGCACTGGCGAAGGGAGGGGAACAGCTGACGCGTTGCGCCGACTGCTCCGAAATTGTTTTTATAATTTATAATAAATTAACGGTACATTTTGGGCTATAAGTTCCTAACCCTCCCCGATAGAAAATTTTCTCAGCTACAAAGAAATATTTTTTTTCCCATCTGATGAGGTTAACTAAAGATATCTAGGATTGAAGATGGCCTTTCGCCAATTCCCAATTATTTATAACANATTACACAGCACTAGAGGTCGAAATGTCACTACCGGTGTTTACAATACCAAACTTCAACTGTAAACACTAGGCACAACACTCTGCACTGTTGATTGTCTTGACTTGTCCATAGATTTGCTCGTGTGGAACCCGAAAGTCTGTTACACACGAGGAGTCCATTTTATTCTAGAATTTTCCACTCACTCTCACGCACCCTTTCTCCATCCGGCTCGAAGGACCATTTGTTTGAGATTGAAGCTAAATTGAGATGCCGAGTGGGGGGAAAAGTGGGATTGTGAAAGGAGGTGGAAAATTAAAACACGCGGAATTATAAAACCACACTGTTGATGTACTTTATTGTGGAATAACCCACGCGTCTTGATAAATTAATAATGTTACACTATTGAGTTGCTCGACAAAGTCAATAAAAATGATGGTTTGAAAAATGCACTGCACTTGAGATTCTCTCGATATTGAACTTGATGATTGACTCAAAATAATTGATAGTTAACTCGGAATTAATTGATAATTGAATTGAATTAAATAGAGACGCTATACAAAGCGCTAGACTCAAATGTATCGGGTTGATGTACTCCGGTGATGTACTCGATTGAGCGGTTACGGCAATACAGTACTGTGATTAGAGTGACTCTCTCGGTGGCTAGAGCGATACTACAGACTTTTTCGGGGATTTTCTTCATAGCTGAATGTGACCCCGAAGGGTCCCGAATTTTCTCGAGATTTTCGTTGAGCCCGGTGACCGTTTGACTAGTTTGAATAGCTGAATTTCAAACAAGGTTATTATGAAAATTCCGCTATCTGCATTACAAAAATNGCATTTTTATAGAGCAAATAAAGATCTACAAAAAAGTTTGCAACGGAAATTTGATTACCACCCACAGATTCGGAGATATTCATCAAAAACCCAGCTGAGGGTTATTGCGTTGAGCGCAGCAGGAGGTCTGAATAAGTTGGGCATGGCGCCAATCAAGTGACTCATGGCACTGGCGAAGGGAGGGGAACAGCTGACGCGTTGCGCCGACTGCTCCGAAATTGTTTTTATAATTTATAATAAATTAACGGTACATTTTGGGCTATAAGTTCCTAACCCTCCCCGATAGAAAATTTTCTCAGCTACAAAGAAATATTTTTTTTCCCATCTGATGAGGTTAACTAAAGATATCTAGGATTGAAGATGGCCTTTCGCCAATTCCCAATTATTTATAACAAATTGTTAATCTACCCGACAAATTGGAGCATATACATTTTAAAACATAATAATGACACTTTTAGCTATCGATTGGTATAATTTAGTGCCCTATGGTTAATTCCATGATCCAGAACCTAATTTGACTGGACTATACGATCGCCTCTTCCGTTCTTGATATTCTTTCATCTTTAATCCTATTCCGCGGGCACGTCACGCCTTTTTGTATTTCTTTTTATTATCTTTTTCGCCAGAAAGTCTTTGATAAATATTCATTTATTGTGAAACCGACTAATATTTAACAATGTGATATAAAATGTAAATGAGCATAATTTAATGTTGAATGATTTTTTTAATCATCCAGACGCGAAAATCATCGATAAAGTGACGATGTGGCAGTTTTTAGAAAAAACTATTTTTAGATAAATGGCTCTATACCACGATATACTGAATCGATCATCCCAAAATTTTGTGCAGAAGTGAGACCTGATAATACTGATTAGTAGCCAAAATTTTATGGGGTTCATTCGAAATTTACGCGGGTTACGGGACGTCAAATTCACTATGAGATGAAAAAAATTGGAAAACGTGAATATCTCGGATGCTTTGTATGGACGGGTAGTCATATTTTGATTGACCTCGATAGGTGGCAGGAAGACGAGTATTTAAAAAAAAATTGAAATCGGAGCAGTATTGTAGGAGATAGTGAGCAAAACAGTTTTTCACAAAAAGTTGAATATCTTCTAAACCACTTAATCGATTTCGCCTGCTCACGAACTCATCCTGTAATATCATGTGTAAGAGCTACAATCTCACCAAATTGCAATATCCTAACTGAATTTTTTCGGGAGTTATGGTGTATACATCAATTTGATCGTAAAAATGAAAAATGCCAGTAATCCTCAAACTGTCCCTAGTTTCGTAGGGACATTATGATTTGATTTCATAGATAATATCACAAGGAACATTTTGACGTCAAAAAATGCAAATAAGTCACGTAGTTTTTGAGATATTGAAGAAAAACGATTTTTGAGAAATTGCTTCATTTCGAAAACTACTTGACCGATTGGGCTGAAACTGCGCCCAGAGCTGCTCCCAAATGGTAGCGATTATGTGACAAAATTTCAGATTTATAGCTGCAACTTTCCTTGTCTTTTTGTTGAGATTTATAAAAAATTTCCGAAAAATCTACACACATACGGACATACATACACATATTTTCTAAAAATATTATCTTCACGTTTCATGATATTCTATATCATTTCCAAGCAAAATTAGAAGATTGTAAAAATGACCGATTACACACGTATGAAAAAATCGTATAGAACTTTTCTATACGAATTGTGTATAGAATGATCCTTTACGATTTCTATAGGTTTTTCGTATATGATATTCGGACTTTTCTATACGAAAATTTTCTATACGAAGTTTTTCTATACGAATACTTTTTCATCGCATTCTATACGTGAATTTTTATTCTATACGATTTATTCCTACACGCTCGAGAGAAATGCGTATAGAAATCCGGCAATTCTATACAGGAGGTTTCTATTCATTCCCCTGGGAATCATATNATTATTCCTATACGCTCGAGACAAATGCGTATAGAAATCCAGCGATTCTATACACGAGCTTTCTATTCATTGGCCTGGGAATCGTATAGGGATTTCTATAGGGATTATTCTATACGAATTATTCCTATACGCTCGAGAGAAATATGTATAGAAATCCGGCGAATCTATACACGAGGTTTCTATTCATTCGCCTGGGAATCGTATAGGAGTTTCTATAGGGATTATTCTATACGAATTATTCCTATACGCTCGAGAGAAATGCGTATAGAAATCCGGCGATTCTATACAGGAGGTTTCTATTCATTCCTCTGGGAATCGTATAGAGGTTTTTATAGGGATTATTCTATACGATTTATTCCCATACGCTCGAGAGAAATGCGTATAGAAATCCGGCGATTCTATACAGGAGGTTTCTATTCATTCCTCTGGGAATCGTATAGAGGTTTTTATAGGGATTATTCTATACGATTTATTCCCATACGCTCGAGAGAAATGCGTATAGAAATCCGGCGATTCTATACAGGAGGTTTCTATTCATTCCTCTGGGAATCGTATAGAGGTTTTTATAGGGATTATTCTATACGATTTATTCCCATACGCTCGAGAGAAATGCGTATAGAAATCCGGCGATTCTATACAGGAGGTTTCTATTCATTCCTCTGGGAATCGTATAGAGGTTTTTATAGGGATTATTCTATACGATTTATTCCCATACGCTCGAGAGAAATGCGTATAGAAATCCGGCGATTCTATACAGGAGGTTTCTATTCATTCCTCTGGGAATCGTATAGAGGTTTTTATAGGGATTATTCTATACGATTTATTCCCATACGCTCGAGAGAAATGCGTATAGAAATCCGGCGATTCTATACAGGAGGTTTCTATTCATTCCTCTGGGAATCGTATAGAGGTTTTTATAGGGATTATTCTATACGATTTATTCCCATACGCTCGAGAGAAATGCGTATAGAAATCCGGCGATTCTATACAGGAGGTTTCTATTCATTCCTCTGGGAATCGTATAGAGGTTTTTATAGGGATTATTCTATACGATTTATTCCCATACGCTCGAGAGAAATGCGTATAGAAATCCGGCGATTCTATACAGGAGGTTTCTATTCATTCCTCTGGGAATCGTATAGAGGTTTTTATAGGGATTATTCTATACGATTTATTCCCATACGCTCGAGAGAAATGCGTATAGAAATCCGGCGATTCTATACAGGAGGTTTCTATTCATTCCTCTGGGAATCGTATAGAGGTTTTTATAGGGATTATTCTATACGATTTATTCCCATACGCTCGAGAGAAATGCGTATAGAAATCCGGCGATTCTATACAGGAGGTTTCTATTCATTCCTCTGGGAATCGTATAGAGGTTTTTATAGGGATTATTCTATACGATTTATTCCCATACGCTCGAGAGAAATGCGTATAGAAATCCGGCGATTCTATACAGGAGGTTTCTATTCATTCCTCTGGGAATCGTATAGAGGTTTTTATAGGGATTATTCTATACGATTTATTCCCATACGCTCGAGAGAAATGCGTATAGAAATCCGGCGATTCTATACAGGAGGTTTCTATTCATTCCTCTGGGAATCGTATAGAGGTTTTTATAGGGATTATTCTATACGATTTATTCCCATACGCTCGAGAGAAATGCGTATAGAAATCCGGCGATTCTATACAGGAGGTTTCTATTCATTCCTCTGGGAATCGTATAGAGGTTTTTATAGGGATTATTCTATACGATTTATTCCCATACGCTCGAGAGAAATGCGTATAGAAATCCGGCGATTCTATACAGGAGGTTTCTATTCATTCCTCTGGGAATCGTATAGAGGTTTTTATAGGGATTATTCTATACGATTTATTCCCATACGCTCGAGAGAAATGCGTATAGAAATCCGGCGATTCTATACAGGAGGTTTCTATTCATTCCTCTGGGAATCGTATAGAGGTTTTTATAGGGATTATTCTATACGATTTATTCCCATACGCTCGAGAGAAATGCGTATAGAAATCCGGCGATTCTATACAGGAGGTTTCTATTCATTCCTCTGGGAATCGTATAGAGGTTTTTATAGGGATTATTCTATACGATTTATTCCCATACGCTCGAGAGAAATGCGTATAGAAATCCGGCGATTCTATACAGGAGGTTTCTATTCATTCCTCTGGGAATCGTATAGAGGTTTTTATAGGGATTATTCTATACGATTTATTCCCATACGCTCGAGAGAAATGCGTATAGAAATCCGGCGATTCTATACAGGAGGTTTCTATTCATTCCTCTGGGAATCGTATAGAGGTTTTTATAGGGATTATTCTATACGATTTATTCCCATACGCTCGAGAGAAATGCGTATAGAAATCCGGCGATTCTATACAGGAGGTTTCTATTCATTCCTCTGGGAATCGTATAGAGGTTTTTATAGGGATTATTCTATACGATTTATTCCCATACGCTCGAGAGAAATGCGTATAGAAATCCGGCGATTCTATACAGGAGGTTTCTATTCATTCCTCTGGGAATCGTATAGAGGTTTTTATAGGGATTATTCTATACGATTTATTCCCATACGCTCGAGAGAAATGCGTATAGAAATCCGGCGATTCTATACAGGAGGTTTCTATTCATTCCTCTGGGAATCGTATAGAGGTTTTTATAGGGATTATTCTATACGATTTATTCCCATACGCTCGAGAGAAATGCGTATAGAAATCCGGCGATTCTATACAGGAGGTTTCTATTCATTCCTCTGGGAATCGTATAGAGGTTTTTATAGGGATTATTCTATACGATTTATTCCCATACGCTCGAGAGAAATGCGTATAGAAATCCGGCGATTCTATACAGGAGGTTTCTATTCATTCCTCTGGGAATCGTATAGAGGTTTTTATAGGGATTATTCTATACGATTTATTCCCATACGCTCGAGAGAAATGCGTATAGAAATCCGGCGATTCTATACAGGAGGTTTCTATTCATTCCTCTGGGAATCGTATAGAGGTTTTTATAGGGATTATTCTATACGATTTATTCCCATACGCTCGAGAGAAATGCGTATAGAAATCCGGCGATTCTATACAGGAGGTTTCTATTCATTCCTCTGGGAATCGTATAGAGGTTTTTATAGGGATTATTCTATACGATTTATTCCCATACGCTCGAGAGAAATGCGTATAGAAATCCGGCGATTCTATACAGGAGGTTTCTATTCATTCCTCTGGGAATCGTATAGAGGTTTTTATAGGGATTATTCTATACGATTTATTCCCATACGCTCGAGAGAAATGCGTATAGAAATCCGGCGATTCTATACAGGAGGTTTCTATTCATTCCTCTGGGAATCGTATAGAGGTTTTTATAGGGATTATTCTATACGATTTATTCCCATACGCTCGAGAGAAATGCGTATAGAAATCCGGCGATTCTATACAGGAGGTTTCTATTCATTCCTCTGGGAATCGTATAGAGGTTTTTATAGGGATTATTCTATACGATTTATTCCCATACGCTCGAGAGAAATGCGTATAGATATCCGGCGATTCTATACACGAGGTTTCTATCCATTCGCCTAGGAATCGTGTAGGGGTTTCTATAGGGATTAGTCTATACGATTTATTCCTATACGCTCGAGAGCAATGCGTATAGATATCCGGCGATTCTATACACGAGGTTTCTATCCATTCGCCTAGGAATCGTGTAGGGGTTTCTATAGGGATTAGTCTATACGATTTATTCCTATACGCTCGAGAGAAATGCGTATAGAAATCCAGCGATTCTATACAGGCGGTTTCTATTCATTCCTCTGGGAATCGTATAGAGGTTTTTATAGGGATTAGTCTATACGATTTATTCCTATACGCTCGAGAGCAATGCGTATAGATATCCGGCGATTCTATACACGAGGTTTCTATCCATTCACCTGGGAATCGTATANCGAGAGAAATGCGTATAGAAATACGGCGAGTCTATACACGAATTCCGGCGAATTTATCCTGAAAAATGAGAGTCCACGTATAATAAATTCGTATTTCTCGTGGAACACTACAAAAAATGCTAAGAATACTTTTCACGGGATTATGATCTATATTTCAGCGGATTTTTTTTTGCAGAAAATAAATGAAAAATAACTCTTTTTTTCTCTAAAGGATTTATGAAGTATTCTTCGTCAAGTGTAACACATATTTCCATCATATCCGTAAAATCATGTGACACTTGCCTTTTTACACGGTATGAAAATCATGGTAAAAAAATATAATGTAGTTGATAATTTCCATGCTTTTAATTTATTCCCCGTAAACTAGTCGCTCATTGTTATTCAGATATAATTTTTTCACGTTAAAAAAATTACACCGTTCTTTGACAGCTCTCACGTGAAAAAAGCTAGCGAATCGTTAATGATGGTCAGGCCACGAGTAGGATATTTTGAAAATGNTTGCAGAAAATAAATGAAAAATAACTCTTTTTTTCTCTAAAGGATTTATGAAGTATTCTTCGTCAAGTGTAACACATATTTCCATCATATCCGTAAAATCATGTGACACTTGCCTTTTTACACGGTATGAAAATCATGGTAAAAAAATATAATGTAGTTGATAATTTCCATGCTTTTAATTTATTCCCCGTAAACTAGTCGCTCATTGTTATTCAGATATAATTTTTTCACGTTAAAAAAATTACACCGTTCTTTGACAGCTCTCACGTGAATGAAGCTAGCGAATCGTTAATGATGGTCAGGCCACGAGTAGGATATTTGTGTAGGATAAAATGCAGCCAAATTTATGGAAATTTTTTTCACATGTTATTTAATCCCTTGCAAAATTTCAGATACCCCACGTACGAGACAACAATAAAAATTCATTCGAAAGTTGTCACGTATACATGAGTTTAGAAGGAGCATTGATAATTTCATTTTTTACCACATTGCCAAATGGTCGATAATGTAGAGAACATTTTCATAAAATTGGCTACATTTTTTAAATATCCTACCTACTCCTCGCCTGAACATCGTTAAACAAGGAAATAACAAAATTGGAAATTTTTTTCCGCTATGACGTGACTGATTACGGAAGAATAATGGGAAAAAATAATCAACGTTTATGTTATCTCCGAATTTTGCCAAGATGAACTACTGAGAGAATAATGCTGAGTTGCTTTTGTTACCTCAAGCATTGTACATTTTATTTTCAGGCGCCATATTTAGTAATTGGTGTACATTATTTTTACAGACAAAGAAGTATTATTGGTTATATTTCGTCCAATGAAAATGTTTGAAGATGTAAATTCTCAAGAAAACCACATTTGACATCAGATTAAGTTATTCAACAGAACAAATCAAGTATATTCAAATTCCTTACGTCGGATTTTGCGGAAGGCCATATCGAATACCCAATAAATATTTCGTTCAATAATAGTCAAAATTGTAGTACTAGATAGGTTTTTAATAGGCAAAAAAAATGAGAATGACGATTTTCTGTAGGAAAAGCTAAAAATAATAATAACTTGATGTAGATCTTTATCATAGACGGCTCAATTAACGATAACATTCCAACAAATCGAAAAATCATCTTACAATCTAACCGAAAAAAAACAATCATAAGTTTCCATTAAAAAAATTTTTTTTTCGCTTTTTCTAGCGAAAATCGTCATTTGTTTACTTTTTTTCATTTATAAAAACCTATCTAGTCCTACAATTTTCCATTTTTTTGAAGGAATTTTATATTGGGTATTCGATATGCCCATTTGCAAAATCCTACGCATGGAATTTGAAATTACTTGATATCTTCGGCTAAAAGGGAAAAAAAAATTATTAAAAAATAAAAATTGAAGAATTTTTCTCGCTTTCACTTTCTTCAGGCATAACGAAGAAATTAAAAAAAAATAGACGGATTTATCGATCAATCGGTCTGGTACTCGAAAAAAGTAATGTGAACCCCCAACCTCTTAAAAAAAAAACGAAGGAAAATGAAAATTATTTCGAGAAATTTATTTACTGATGACGAAACTTTGTCTCAAAACAATTCTGTAGTGAATTGGTAAATTAGAATAACTGCATTTTGCTGAGGGTCAGTTATCGATAGATATCTTGCAAATGAAGAGAGATAGAGAAATTTTCATTAAAACCTTATTTGTAGTTGACATTTCGCTGTATAGAAAAGATACTTATGATAATTTCGCTATCTTTCTTCATTTCCAAGATATTCATCGATGACTGACAATAAGCGAAAAGCACTTATCCTAGTTTACCAATTCACGACAGAATTCAGGAATGGAACACTTTGTATAGGTGAATGATCTCCGTAAATTTAGCGAAATCGAGTGATTTGGCGGCCATTTTGAAAACACCTAAATTATGTGCTATTTAT
>NW_021680584.1:92634-93116 GCF_001412515.2 Diachasma alloeum
ATGCATGGAAAATTATGTGCTCATCAATATTCGTAAGCACAAATGATTTTTATTGCCAATAGCAACGTGTTGATTTATTTGTTATCAATGAATCTTCTTCTTCTGCTATGTCAACTGAATCGAATTTATAAATGCCTCGACATTAATGTGCCCATCAATATTAGTTAACAAAAATGATTTTTATGGCAAAAATAATTGTGTTGTATTTTTTATCAAAGACAGACCTAGTCACAGGACTTAGGCTCACAGACTAGACTCAGCTCACGCAGTATGTCTATTGACTTGGACTTATAAATGACTGGAGATTTATGTGCCCATCAATATTAACCAACAAAAATGATGTTTATGGAAAAAATAGTTGTGTTGTATTTTTTACAGACCGAGTCACATGACTTAGTCCCACAGACTAGACACAGCGCACGCATTATGTCCATTGCCTTGGACTTATAATTGACTAGAGATTTATGTCCTCATCAATATTA
>NW_021680584.1:93332-95373 GCF_001412515.2 Diachasma alloeum
ATCAATATTAACCAACAAAAATGATTTTTATGGAAAAAATAGTTGTGTTGTATTGTTTATCAACGACAGACCGAGTCATATGACATTGGCCCTCAGACTAGACACAGCGCATGAATGATGTCTATTGACTTGGACTTGAAAATGACGGGAGATTTATGTGCTCATCAATATTAACCAACAAAAATGATTTTTATGGAAAAAATAGTTGTGTTGTATTGTTTATCAACGACAGACCGAGTCATATGACATTGGCCCTCAGACTAGACACAGCGCATGAATGATGTCTATTGACTTGGACTTGAAAATGACGGGAGATTTATGTGCTCATCAATATTAACCAACAAAAATGATTTTTATGGAAAAAATAGTTGTGTTGTATTTTTTATCAAAGACAGACCGAGTCACATGACTTAGGCCCACAGACTAGACTCCGCTCACGCAGTATGTCTATTGACTTGGACTTATAAATGACTGGAGATGTATTTGCCCATCAATATTAAGCAACAAAAATGATTTTTATGAAAAAATAGTTGTGTTGTATTTTTTCCATACAAATCATTTTTGTTGGTTAATATTGATGAGCACATAAATCTGTAGTCAATTATAATTCCAAGTCAATAGACATACTACGTGAGCGGAGTCTAGTCTTTGAGCCTAAGTCATGTGACTCGGTCTGTCTTTGATAAAAAATACAACACCGCTATTTTTTCCATATAAATCATTTTCATTGGCTAATATTGATGAGCATATAAATCTCCCGTCATTTTTAAATCCAAGTCAATAGACATACTGCGTGAGCTCTCTCATGTGGGATGGTCTGTTGTTGATAAAAAATACAACACCATGATTTTTTATTCAAAAATCACTGTTGTTGGCTAATATTGATGAGAACATAAATCTCTAGTCAATTATAAGTCCAAGTCAATGGACATAATGCGTGCGCTGTGTCTAGTCTGTAGGCCTAAGTCATGTGACTCGGTCTGTCTTTGATAAAAAATACAACACAATTATTTTTGCCATAAAAATCATTTTTGTTGATTAATATTGATGGGCACATAAATCTCCAGTCATTTATAAGTCCAAGTCAATAAACATACTGCGTGAGCTGAGTCTAGTCTACTGTGAGCCTAAGTCATGTGACTCAGTCTGTCTTTGATAAAAAATACAACGCAACTATTTTTTTCATACAAATCATTTTCATTCGCTAATATTGATGAGCACATAAATCTCTGGTCATTTATAAGTCCAAGTTAATAGACATAATACGGGAGCTGTGTCATGTGACTTGGTCTGTCCTTGATAAAAAATACAACACCATCATTTTTTATTTAAAAATCACTGTTTTTGGTTAATATTGATGGGCACAAAAATCTCCAGTCATTTATAAGTCCAAGCCAATAGACATAATACGTGAGCTGAGTCTAGTCTGTCGGCCTAAGTCCTGTGACTAGGTCTGTCTTTGATAAAAAGTACAACACAACTATTTTTTCCATAAAAATCATTTTTGTTGGCTAATATTAATGAGCACATAAATCTCTAGTCAATTGTAAGTCCAAGTCAATGGACATAATGCGTGCGCTGTGTCTAGTCTGTGGGCCTAAGTCATGTGACTCGGTGTGTTATTGATAAAAAATACAACACAACTATTTTTTCCATATTACCCAGATAGCAAAACTTTCCGATCCACTGATATTTACCAGCAAGTTTAATTTTTTTTCTGCCGCAAGATTGTAAATAATTTGTCGTCAGTTTGGCGTCATACGAACGACACATGCAGGTGATAACCCATCAAGTTATCACCTAAATTTGCTTCAAATTGGCAGCAAAAATTTGGAGTTAATTTTCACTATTTTTGAACGAAATATTTATTGGGTATTCGATATGGCCTTCCGCCAAATCCGACGTATGGAATTTGAATATACTTGACTTGTTCTGTTGAATAACTTAATCTGATGTCAAATGTGGTTTTCTTGAGAATTTACATCTACAAACATTTTCATTGGACGAAATATAACCAATAATACTTCTTTGTCTGTAAAAA
>NW_021680584.1:98557-115477 GCF_001412515.2 Diachasma alloeum
AATGGATAGAAACCTCGTGTATAGAATCGCCGTATTTCTATACGCATTTCTCTCGAGGGTATAGGAATAAATCGTATATAAAAATTCGCGTATAGAATGCGATGAAAAAGTATTCGTATAGAAAAACTTCGTATAGAAAATTTTCGTATAGAAAAGTCCGAATATCATATACGAAAAACCTATAGAAATCGTATAGGATCATTCTATACACAATTCGTATAGAAAAGTTCTATACGATTTTTTCATACGTGGCAAGACTTCCATTCGGTACCAAAATAAAATTGACAAATTTTTTTTTACTAGAAATCCAATTATAAATCATTCGTTGGGCTACGTTAATAAATTATAATACTTCCAATAGGTATTTTATATATTATGGTACTATATTCAATTACTATTTGTTTATATATTCTATTCATTTCCAGTTTTCTTTACAAAAATAAAATAAAATCAGCGACTCATTGTAGGTTTTTGGTAAAAATCGACGGAGAAAATTCTTTTTTTTTTTATTTCAAAAGCTTCATTCAACTTGGAGGGATTTGGAGTCTCTCTATATTATAAGAATCCAAATCCACTTCTGGTGATGAAAGTTTGCTACTCGAAATTATGATTCGAAAATTAAAGTTCAGAAATGAAGGGTCAGAAACTACAGGTCGTAAAGGTCATGGGGGTCATATGGGGCTATATGAAGGTCACGTGGGGGTCATATGTAAGTCCTATAGGCAATTGTCAAGCGAAGCGAGCAGGGGGCTTAGCCCCTAGTATACAATAAGAATATATCAATTAATATATATGAATCAATAAATGTAATTTTCCAAAAGATTTGTAATTGAAAATTAAAGATTCATTCTCGTTGAAATAATAGAATAATGCGAACAATCTAAAACAAGTGGATAATCGCATTTGCTATGTGAATGATTCTTCGTCAAGTGGGCCACCTATTTTCATCATGTCTGCAAATTCATTTAAGGTGGTTTTTTCTCGGTTTCTATATCTTTTTGGGGATTTTTAAGATTTTTTTCATATTTTTAATAATAATAGGAGTCTAGGTACGAGACAGGTGAACGATTTATCGATTTTATTCACTCTCAACTTACTGGTGGGGGGAAAATATCTTTAAAAATACATAAAAAATCTCTTTTTCCTCAGCTTTCCAGTTAAAATATTTTCAAATTTTTTCAAATAGAAATAAGCCCAAAAAATGCGAAAAAACTAGAAAAAACCGTGTAAAAGCGTGATTTTGAACCTTCGGTCCGGGTTGATTTTGATAACAAAATTCAAGGATACTTGTGTTATTACACATATCTTTCATTGAAGAGGGCATCATGGGATCGCCAGTCCTTCTTAGGAAAAAAAATTGAAAAGTGAATTCAATGATTCTGATCTTTGGATATTGAGGCATACTTCCTCTTTTTTCTGGAAATTTCCATTCAAATAGTTATTCCCTATTACATTCAATTGATTGTACGAATATTCGATTGACAAATAATTTTATTTGAATGAATTCAGCGTTATAAAGCTGTTCTGAGTTTATAACTTGCAAATATGTAGGCTATTGATTAGTTTTTCTTGGTAATCCCAACTGATTCAACTATAAAATGCATTTTTCTACATTCATTGAGTGATAGGAAGGCATTGCGAGCTATCAGATGAGAAAAAGCATCATTAGATTGCATTCTTAATTTTTTTTCCCTAAGAAGGACTGGCGATCTCATGATGCCTTCTTCACTGAAAGATAAGTGTTATAACAGAAGTATCCTTGAATTTTTTCATCAAAATTAACCCAGCCATAATGTTCAAAATCACGCTTTAACGCTTTTTTTCTAGTTTTTTCGCATTTTTCTGTTCGAAAAAATTTGAAAATATTTTTACTAGAAAGCTGAGAAAATAATTGATTTTTTATGTATTTTTAAAATAATTTTTCCCCCACCAGTAAGTTGACAGTGAATAAAATCGATAAATCGTTCATCTGCCTCGTACCTAGACCCCTATTATCATTAAAAATCTGGAAAAAATCTTAAAAATCCCCAAAAAAATATAGAAATCGAGGAAAAACAACCTTAAATGAATTTGCAGACATGATGAAAATAGGTGGCCCACTCGACGAAAAATCCTTCATGTATGGGTATAGTTTATATATAGCTTACAAATTAGCAATATGCTCATTCCAAATGGATTCTGTATTTTTGAAATTTATTACTCTTATTTTTTATTGTTTTCAATAGTGACACCCATGCGACTCTCTTATGATCCCTATATTACCCTTTTATGAGCCCATAGAACCCCCATATGACTCCATCTAGCTCCATGTAACATCTATGTGGCCCCACATGCCTCTATATAAGCTCCCATGACTGCATATTACTCCATATGACCTCCATATGACTCTTCTATGAGCTGATTCGATCCTTGTATGACCCCATAACACCATATGATTCTCATTTAACGCCTATATAACGACTCCATTAGAGCTCCATATGACCTAAAGTTTCATATTGCTACTATGCAACTTAATAAATAGTTATGCTGTTTTCATCATCTTTGCACTTCATCGAGAAAGCATCAAAACATCTTTTTGAACCATGATTTCATTGATATGATACGTAATTTTTCCAGTTTATCATGAAAAATTCCTTTAAAAAGTCTCACAAACTATATCCTGTAACTCAACAGTGATAGATAAGATCCGCATCATATCCTGACAGAATCAAGAGGCTATTAATACAAATTTTTGAAGCCATGATTCACTTCATTCCGATAACAATTTTTGGACTAAGCGTCAAAAAATCGATTTTTGAAAAAATACCAATATTTCACAAACTCTATGAATAATTCAACTTTAATGGGTGTCGATGAATAGAGCCTATTAACGTCTATATCGGTGGAAAAATTCATCATTCCACGGCATGCCATAAAACACTTTTTGATGACTAAAAAACGTGAAATTAGAAAAAGATGTTTTTGGATAAATCTGGTAGGAGTGCTGATAAAAATCTGAAAATTTGCATGCAGGCATATTTTATCACGATAAACAACAGGAAAAATTGGAGATTCAAAATTTGGTAGGGGCATTTTCACCACACTTATTCCGCAAGACCCTTTAAAATATACTGCCTTTTTATGTTACTAATAACTGGGGAAATTTTGGAAATTATTGAAATTTTGTAGCCGAATGATCAGTTTATAATTATCCCAATGTGCCATACCTCGATTACGAAATTAAACAATGTAACAATTTTTTCCTGTATCCATGGATATAAGACAGTTCGCTTGCTAATAGTATATTTCAGCACGTGTGGGGCAATATCGTCTTTAACGTGTGTGGGGTTTACAGCATGAGCCGAAGGCGAGTGATGTAACCACACACGTTAAGGACGAAATTTCCCAACAAGTACTGAACAAAATTTTATGTCACGAAGCCTGAAACCGGCTGAATTAGACACGAGACGCGAAGCGTCGAGTGTGTAATCCAGCCAGTTTCAGACATGAGTGGCATAAATGTTATTAAAGTTTTGTATTTCCCATTAATATAAAGGGCGCAGGTTGGCAATTTTTGGACCTTTCTACGTACGACACATCTGCAAATGACAAATTCCACATTTGCTTTATCATAGAATATGCAGAGGCTCAATTTTTGAATGGAACATTCAAATTTTTCAGGGACCCCTGTTCGGTTCCACGGCTACTAGGTAGCATGTAGCTCATTAATTTGTGGAGGGACTCGCCCAGAATTATTATGTATTTTTATGCACATATACTATCTTCGGTTAAAGACAAATTGCAAAATTTGTAGTCACTATCGCGTAACTCTGAAAAGAACTATCACTCATGCAACACTCTATAAACACCGTCCGCACGGATCGGGATCGGTCCTGGAGGAAACATGGATAAGTAGCTCCATGGAATGAACCACAGGAGTTGGATGGGACAACAATTTGAAAATGAGAAAGCCAATAAAATAATATAAAAGGCATATAAAAAGGGATATAAAAGACGCAGCAAATACTCGTGACTGAAAAAGCAGTCAGGATGAATTAATAAATTTTATTGGTATATCGAGAGAATTGATCTCTATGGTGAAAATGATGAGCGAACCCCAGTTATTTGACGCACTGGGTAGCAGCACGAGATTAACAACCTGATAGTGCTGCAAACAGCCCCGATTTGCGTTCACATAGTGATCGTTGGTGTATTAGTGGCTAATTTTTTTTTTCAATCGATATATATTGACAGGTAGATCAAACTTTCCTAGTGGTTTTTTGCATTTCAAGTGGAGCACATATAATAACAACAATAAAAAAATCCGTTAAAAGGGCCTTTTTCCCAAATTGTGAGAAAATGGTCAGCTTTTTACAATTTCTGACTGAATGCTTTTTTGAAGCTCTCAATGAAATCTATATTTTTGTTTTTTGTATTTTTTCGATTAAAGACGTGCGGAGCTAGTAATTTCAATTAGTTTATAAAGATTATTTTAAAATGAAAGTACTAGTGGCTGTTTTCCTTGATGATCGATAGTTTTTAACATTTAGATGAAATTTTGTATATAGTTTTCATGTTTTCGAATTATGTCCATGAGGAAGATCAAATTCTCAACATATCGAGAATAATCAAAGAGTTAAAGAATACAAAGAAAATAAAGAAGACGAAGTTTTTAAAAAATTGATACATAAAATGTTGATAAACAATTTCTCTGATGAAAAGTTGAATAATAATTCCTCTGATTTACTGAATTCAATCGCCGCTTCCACCACTCCTTGACATTACCGTGGGTTTGCCTTACCCCTACTCTGCCGGCTTAAGAATACCAAGTGGGTCAAGTGCACAACTAAATTGATCATTTTTTTCAAAAACCTTGTATAATAAATTGTGTTAACTTGATTAATTCATCTCGCCAATTTATATTCAAATTGAGTTGAGATGTAATACATGTAAAATTTTATTTTTATTTTTTCGACCAAAAAATATTTGTTTTATTGACTAAATGGTGATATCCGGTGGGAATCGTGGCAACACCGCTGCTGTCAGCTGATGGTAGAGGCGCGTGAGTTTGTTGATATTCGAACGTGTGTTGGAGGTTATACATGCCTGTGAACAAACCATAGCCTCAGACAAAAATAAAAATTTATTGCGTGACAAAAGGGGACAGTTTATCTGCCAAAAATGTAAAATTTTGTTGGACATTTGGTTAGCCATAACAAAATCCATTGAAATGATTTCCCGAGATGAGTAGATCCTGAGACCAATGTTCTTTCGCACAATTCGTTTGAAATTCAATTAAAAACACCATGCGAGTCTGATTGATAATTACGTTTGAAATCCTAAATTTCACTTTGAAAAAACATCCATCCTGAGTGACAGGTAGGGTTATGTTGACGGGGGACGTACAAGCGGAGTAGGACAGCTGTGTGCGCTGTTGTCGCATATCATCCATTTTGCTACGAGCGATTTTTTTCTCCGGAAGTGAGTCGAAAAATTAAGATTTCGTTCTTATTTGCCCCGGTTCTTCTGATTTCGCCCGGATCAATCGATTCAGCTTTTTTTTTACATTTTTTCCATATTTTTCTGGATTTTTCATGAATTTCTAAATTGGCCAATCTTTCATTTTAGTGCATAACCTCATAAGAGCCAATCCTGGATCTTCAAATTTTGTTTATTTAAATTCTCAATAATTAATACCGGTTGAAAGGTCAAGATTGTCATCTAAATTTTTTAAATATTTCTCACTATTACAGGAAAAAAAATTGAATTTCTGTTGATTTATTGAACACTTTCACTTGGCACCCTTAAGCGCTACTGATGAACCACAGTTATCATAGAAGGTTGCTGTCCGTTATTATCATTCTTTTATGAATGCATCATCCAAAAACATGAAAACTATTTACAAAATTTTCTCTTAATATTAAAAACTATCGATCGGTAAGAAAAAAAAGCCACTAGTAACTTCCATTTTTCCTGAACTCCACATTTAGAAATGTGGAGTTTTCATCTGTCTGATTTTAAAAACATTTATCAACAAATTGAAATTATTAGCTTAGAACGTGATTAATCTGGAAAACACAAAAAACAAAAAATTTAGAACTCATTGAGACCTTAAAGAACACATTTTATCAACAATCGAAAAATTTACCATTTTCTCATAATTTGCGAAAAATGGCTTTTCACAAGCTTCTTTAGTGTTTTTCATATATGCGCCCTATTCAAAATATTAAAAGCCATCAGGAAAATTTCATCTAAGTGTTGATATCTATCAATTAAAAAATTAACTACTAGTACGTTAACGATAGGTTTCTCATTTTCTAAAGCCTTTTCAGGTGTTGTTTGCAGCTGTATAAAGCTTCCAGTCGCGGCAAAAATTCTACACCAATTTCTTACCATAATTTTCCACATAATATTCATCTGAAAGTTCCACACAATTTTCAAACCGTATATTCCATGAAATTTTCAACTGAAACATTCATTCCACAGTAAACATTCCCTAGCTAAAGGCCCTTGGACGATGACCGCGTTAGAAAATTAAATCCTGCAAGAAACTACCGTTAAGATTTTTGATTAACGAATCAGATTCTTTCAAAATCAAAATTTCTTGACCGATCACCATGATCACTACAAAAATTGAGAGATGTTATATACATAGAGTTTTGGAAATCTCTACAAAACTGTTCTGTGTCTTGAAAGAAAAATGGTTCAAATTAATGATTTTTTGCTCAATGCTAAGAGAGATGAAAACCAAACAGAGAAGAGCTAAAAAAATGAAATGCATAACCGCATATACAGCGAAAACCGTGGTTACGTACATCATTCGGGCGCCGCGGGGTCTGGTGCGTACCAGACCAAGAGGCACGTCTCTGGTTACAAGACCATTTGGGGCGCCAAGCCACATGAAAAGAGAGGGAGGCGAGAAGAGAATTAAAAAAGGAAAAAAAGAATGGGACGACAAGGATTCTCAACTGAACAAGAGCCTACCAGGCGGCAGAAGACCGAATGTGCGAAGAGAGAAGGGGCAGGAGAAAAAGTGAAGACCAGTAAAACGGAGAATAACAGGGGAAGTACCTACGGGTAGCTACCCGGTGACGATCGACAGAGAGCCCCATACGGGCTACATTCCAGCAGGCGGGGAGTTTTCAAACATCGCTACTCACATGAATGTAGGTCCTCGGCCGATGCTTCTGCTATATCCAATACAGTATGTGTATGTATGCTGTGGATGCCACTCTTATTTCCTGTAAACTGTTGACCGATTCTTATAAGTGTGTATCTACCTACTCCGATCCCCGCTGCGTCCTCAGTCATGTATTGCTGCTAGTGCCCCAGGGTCTAACTACCTCGTTCTCTGTCTCTCTCAGTTTTTGTATCTTTTTCTCACCTCTTCGGTTCAGTCTAAAGCCTTCGCCCTTCTCTACAGACGACTCTCGACCTCTTCCCCTTCTTCATCTCTCGCCTCTTACGATCCGCCACACTTGCAGTCTCCTTCCCCGTGCCGTCCTCCCCTTGAGTGTTCCCACAACTTGGGCCATCGAGCCGACCAAACTGGCGACACCCTGTCTGGTGAAACCGGCCGTCAGACAAAGGAGGGGAACTCGTAGCTCCACATGTATTTTGCTGCGTTGCCACATTACCGTTTTCCAATGCTATCTCTATCTCTTTCTTACTTCTGCGCTAGAATAGGTGGCTATCCACTAAGTTGTATTAGTGAGCGCCACTAACTCCGGTCCAAGGACAAATTCAAGCATGCCAGCCATCGTGGCGACGAATACTTGCGGCGCAACCGACCTACGTGACTCTACAATATACCAACCAGTCGCACATGTGTGCTACTGCGTATAGTCTCGGGACACAAGAATCATTTTATGTCATTATCATAGTTATTAGGAACATTTTTTCTTCCTTTCACTTTACGGTGGAACTTTTCTTAAAGGTTCTATCATTTTCTGAATGAATATGTTCAAGGAACTTATTTATAGCACTGTAGTAATACGCGCATGTACATACTTTACGCGTTGACTAGAACGCGTGTATAATAATGTTCAACACGAGACTCTCTATCGGGTCAGACTTGTGGAATGCCATTCTCCCGAGTCACTTCTGGGAAGAGACGGAGGGGGACGAGGTTATATACATGGGGGCACATACGTATGGAATGAAAGACTTGGATGGTGTGATCGAAAGCGCCACCCTTTCCACCACAGTTGATATATAATGCCAGATAATACCACGGGATTCCACTACGATGAGTCTTCGTAAACGTCAGTTGTGCGGTAATATAGTTAAGGGACCAAAATTTAAGATGGCAGGTGCCTAGGCCCTTGTGTACCCATAATTCAAGGGGGCCCCCCCTTGAATTAGATCGTTTAATCTTTAAACTTCATTGTATCATCTGAAAGTTTTTGATGATTTTATTAAAACTCCAGGAGTAATATCTAATTGAAGACCATTTTCCGAAGGTTCATCCCTCCAATACTTCGAATTTCGAGGCATCCTCGTATTCAGTCTCCCATGCACTTACTTTTCAGCATGAACAAATATTTAGCCATCTGTGAGACCTGATAAATATTTCATTACTACTTCCCGATATGCGTTCGGGTGGTGGTGCCACTGCGTCATTTTATTTGTTCTCGCTGTGGTTGCGCTTACGAAAAAAAACAATTTTCTAACTCTAATATTCACTTACGTGAATACAGCTGGCAACGTTGCGTATAGTTCTACATTAACTATCGGCTTTAGTCACAAAAATCACCTAATCTTATGCACGTGTGCGAAATAAACTGAGGACCTATTACATTTTATGACCCGTTGTTAATGGAAAATTTTCCATGCGTAACAGGTCAAAATTGTGAAAAATACAGGCCAATAACAAGTTGGTGATTATGAACACAGAAATATATGAATAGTATATTTCAGGGCGAGTGCCATGGGGTCCGTGGAGTTGGCGTCCGAGCTGAAGGCGAGAACTGGTCAACTACGCTAGTAAAAAAATCCCATGGCAGTAGCCGTAAAGGATGTTTATTCGTAGTGATTTTCACTTTTACGAGTTTGGGGAAGGGTCAATACCAATCCCCGAACGAGGAAATGTGAAGGTCAATACAGAAAAATATCGTCACCCTTTGATTCACCCAGAGAATCTGACCCTTTACATGATCAGGTAAACGCTTCTATTCATATAATTCATAGAATCCAATTATCGAGGTTCATAATCGCAATAAACTACAATGTGACTGGTGTTATTGCGACGTCTACACGTAAAATTCGACACATTTATTTCTCCCTCCCTCCTCCAGTCCTTTGTCTGGGATGAGTTAAGACCGTGTCGAGCCGTAAATCCAATTCACAGAAAAAAATCAAACTGGATCGATCAGACGGAAAATCAGCACAAATGGAGAACAAATGAGAATGATCAAGAGGAAATCTATGGAATAAAAGAGCAACAGGAGAACCTCTACGAAGTGAAGATAAAAATTGTGGTTCAGTGCTGGTCGGGAGTCCCAGCGAACGACGGCAACAGCCAGAATAGATGATTGTGGCAGACAATATGGCACCATGCATCGTCACGCCAGCGTGACGTTTCCCGCGTGCGTCATTAATAGAAGTAAGGCTATAAGATGGCGGCTTTTTCATTCTACAAGGCATACACGGGAGCTCTGTGTAAAGGAGAGGAACTTTATGTCATGCATGCTCGTATACTGAACAAAGTCAATAACCATGAAATTTGAAAGACACGAGAGAGGAGAGAGAGAGATGCAAAAGTTAGATGAGTAGCGCAAACAATGCAGAATGACTGGTACTGATAATTGGTGTATCTAGGCGGGGATGTTGGTAATCTCCGCGCTTGTACCGCCCGCCATATGCATCGAAGAGGGGAAGTTCTCAACAACACTTACTCATACTAATGTCCGTAACATCGTTTCGGCGAGTGTTGAAACGTCAGGGGGAGTATTTGGGGGGGGGGGAAGTAGGCTCTGGCGGATAGAGCAGTGGTGGGAGTTTCGAGACGAGTGGGAAAAGAGGAGAGGCAACATCACTGCTTATGCCGGAGGGGAGCGAAACTCAGAGACCACCGCTTCAGTGAGAAGCAGTGTGCAACACTCCTCGGTATAGTGGTGGGAATGAGTGGGGATGAAAATTAGTTACGGCATCTACTCAGACCTAAAAGGAACTGTGCCGTGTGGCCAGGCTACTCCGTGCAATGTTACGCGTTAAGGTATCCTCGTGCGTCGTACTCGTTGCCGTTGTCGTTGGCAATATTCAAAGAACTTTTTCATACGTCACCTGACTGCAAATTCACAGTGCGTTACCACATATGTATTGCAAATTTTGGTTTTATTTCGTCGGCTGGTTCTGTGAGAGAAAAAAAAAAGTTATAGTATAATAGACATTTTAAAATTGGTGAATTTTTTTCATTTCACCATCATATTTTCTGTTCGTCAAGTCATGGCACACGGTGTTGGCGAGGTAGTGAGTGAGAGTAATAGTTCAGTAAAGAAAGTGAACAACACTTCGATGCGAAATCACAATAATGCACCGAAGAAGATCGTTGGCGTTATGGGTAGTCGACGTATATTCGCTGCAGCGTTCAAACTCAAAGTTTTAGACTCCTATCGTAGTGACATTGAATGTCGTGGTAATCAACGTGCAACAGCACGGAAATATGGAATACACAGGAGACAAATACAAAAGTGGTTGCAATGTGAAAAAAATTTAAGGAGCAATTGTACTAACAATGCAAATGGAAATGGAGTGATTGTTAGTAAAAGTTTCGAATCTATTTCAACTGTTGATAGAAATGGCATAAATATAATTAATACATCAGTATCAAAAATTGATGAGCCAATAGTGGTGACAACATCGTCCGGTAAGACTGCAGCAGCCCCAGTGGCGGCGGCATCAGCAGCGGCCTTGAACCTTAGTCTCGCCAGACTGCACGGCGATGAGTTGACTGCTCGGCAAGGGCTTCCAGCTCATTCTTCATCGCATCACGGCTCGACCACATCAGTGCAATACACACAGCACACTCTAGCAAACACTTTGCCCATGCATACTTTATTGATGGGTTACACCGAATACTCTGGTGAGGATCTACACCTACATCATGAACACCATCTGCCTCACCATCGCTTAGAAGACAATCGTATCCACGACTATAAAATTAACTCTCCTGATTCCCCAACAGAACGTAAATACGATGTCGTAAATCATTCAACATATGAGCAATCAATATCCGATTATCTTGGCAGAAGTAATGCTCCAGTGTATCTTCAACCGAACCGGGCATCCTATCTGACCAGTCTTGGTCCCTGCACATACTATTGCACTGTCAACAAGCATCAGCGAATTCTCGAGAGCAACATCTATCAGTCTTGCAGTCATATATCACCACCACTAGCTCCTCTATCCATCTCTCCACCACAGTCTCACTCTCATCTGAATGATGTGGACTCGCCCGGAGACGAGTGTCTTGCACCAGCAATAAAGATGGAACGTGCTAGCCCAGACTCCCTGGCGACCCCAGTGTCATGCGACGAGGCACCAAACTCTCCCGGTGCCACTACTACCACAACGCCTATGTGTACAATCAACAATCACACATACACTCCAACCAGTGGAATTGCCACGCACACCTTTGCGGCCGAAGACATTCATTTCCAGACCCCAAGACGCATCAGCCCAGGGACACATGTACACCTATGCGTTGACGCACAGACGTCCATGGATTTTAAGGAAAAGGAGTATCATAGTAAGTTAATGTATATTGAAAGAGAAGACGGCGAGACGATAATGATGAAAGATGAAGAATCAGATATGTACGTGCCATCCGAAGAAAATGTGGAAGGGCAAAAGGAAAACTGTGTAACCAGTAACAATAGAAACGAATCTATCTACAATATAGTTTCTGGAGTAAAGTACGATACCTCAGCAGTGCCGTTGTTGCAAAGCAACAGCGAGATAGGTTCAGGTACTTCGAGTCCTGTGAGACATTCGAATTACTCAAATCCATTGAGTTCAAAAGGCACAGCTGGTATTTGTTGCAGATCTATCAGCAGTTGTTCAGATGGTGAAATAGATCCGACGGATTATTCACCAAGCCATCAAAATCATAATGGGGATTCATCTCGACGGCGATCGTTCTCTCTTCGATTTAAACTTGACGTCCTAGATGCTTTTCATGGAGATGCAGTCGTGGCTAGGAATCAACGAGCTACTGCTAGAAAATTTGGTATAAATCGAAGACAAGTTCAAAAATGGTTGGGCCAGGAGATAGAACTAAGGGGTGAGATCGCCCTACGTGGAGGAGACTTGCGACAACGTCTAGGGCCGCTCCAGGAACTCTCTGAATCCGCTATTGATCTTAGAACTAGTTCCCATAGCCGCAGTGATATCGAGATGGTCTCTTCATCATCTCTCTACTGCTGTGCCGCATCCTCACAGAGATTCAACTACTATCCATCCATTTCAGTGGACTGCGAGGGTTCACAGAATACTTGCACAGCTTCCTGTTGTACAAAAAATCTCACATCTTCAGTCACATCATGCTACTCCGAATTAAAACGGACCTGCTATCCAGAGTCACAAAGAAGTTATTACTGCTACTCTCCTAACCATGCAATCGACACCAGTATTTCAAAAGGCTTGCAAATGAATTCATCGCCATCAAAACAAACTGTTTGCACTTTCAGTATCTGCTACGATGCTCCATCCTCTCAAAGTTCCTGTGCCGCATCAACGGATATAGAGTGGGACAAAGACGTCTGTCAAGATCAACCGCTGCAGGAGGCGCCACTCTGTCTAGTAAAGGAAAAATACTTGAACACACCATCTCCCCTACAGACTGAACGTGTTACGAGCACTGTACGTACACCCCCAGCACCTGCTGTTTTTGCACCATCATCTAAGAAAGATGCAATTCTATTTAAACCATATCTCGATAATCCTGTTAAAAAATCAACTGATGACAGACCTAACTATCAACGCTATAATCTATCCACTCTCAACAGCCATCAGAATGTAACTGTGAACAACAATAACTGCGGCGGCATTTGCAATTTCAACGACGAGCCGGGTCACGATTATGCTGTTGAGCTCAGCCTGCGTGTACCTGTTTCTTGGCATGCGCCGTCACATATCACCGAGTTCCCCGAACCTATTCCTAGCGCTTTTGCAAGGTATTCTGCAATTCCACATTTCATTTAAATTTGGTAGATTGTTTTACCTGCACAATTTCAACGTCAATGAGTTTTGATGAATGAGCATATATCCTTTCAATCAATACAGAAGTCTAGAGTCATGTTACTGGAAAAAAGATACAATAAAATATTTTACCACCAACAAAATAACGACAGATTGCCATTGTCCTGCACAGCAGTATTGTTTTTTGGTTTAAAAAATCCGTTATTTGTTTCTCGAATTTTTCTATACAATGATAGAGGAAAAATTCAGAGGTGGCATACGAATTCAGTCTGCATTGGTACAAGCAGTAGTCACGAAGTCAGTTTATTTTGGTCTATGCTTCATCAAAGAGCAAAATTTGTTACTATTTTTCTATTTCAATTTTAATTATTGCCGAAAGAAAAGTAACATCAATTGTGACACGAACTTTTTGTTTTCGTTCAAACGTTGAATATACAACATTAGCACGCATAGTCGTATCGTATAATTACATGCTAAAAGTTGTTACAATGTATAAGTGTACCATTGATAAATTTTTAACTACACCAGAGGAAAACAAAAACCGCAGACGATGACGCGATTCTTGCAGAGAACTTACTGGAGTTTCCATCCAGTTTTTGTTATTGTGGTTTTCATTCATGTTTATCCAAGTAATATGAAAATTGCTTGATTCTAAAGATCGTTAAAAACTGCAAGAAATTTTCAAAGCTCAATGAGATTTTGACTCACCATTCTTCTTTCAATTTCGTAATCGTTTCAATTTTCGATCTCGTAAAAGTTGTTTTAAATCCGATTGAGGCACAACAAACTGTCAATCGAAATCATTATACGCAAAGAATATGACATTTTTTATTGTAGGAACTCTGTAACTTTTAATATGAGTAATTGAATGCATTTAACATAGTAATTTTAAGGACAAATGAAAAGCTACGATGTGCTGGTTGAAAAAATGCGGAGAACAAAATTAAAATATGTCGGAGTCCATTGGAAAAATTACTGTTAAAAATAGTAAAAGTTGAGTGTCGGTATAGTAGAAAGTGTTAGTGCAAAAGTGGATATTAATTTCATACGAGTAAAATTTAGGATATTCATGATTTTTTACTTTGTCGAATAAAAAACTATGCGCCCTCCCTCTTTTACAATGAATATTCATGTGGACTAGAGGGAGGAAGATCCTTGAAATCACTGAAGTCAAAAATCTTTTTTAACTTTTGTTATCATCCTTGAAAATTGTTCTTGAAAATTCTGCCCCTCATTCTGGTACATCAGGGGAGGGGAGGAGGGACTGAATCTTTGAGAATTTAAGAAACCTTCACCCGGTCTATTGCGTCGGCGACTGAGGGAGGGGTTTCCAATATAGTCCAGTCAAATTAGATTTTGTATATCGAAATTAACCAAAGGGCACCATATTACACCAATCGATAGCTAAAAGTGTAATTATTAATGTTTTAAAAAGTATATGCTCAAATTTGCCGGGGTGATTCACAATTTGTTATAAACAATTGGGAATTGGCGACAGGCCGTCTTCAGTCCTAGATATCTTTAGTGAACCTCGCCAGATGGGAAAAAAAAATGTCTTTGTAGCTGCGAAAATTTCCTATCGGGGGGAGTTAGGAACTTATAGCCCAAAATGTACCGTTAATTTATTATAAATTATGATAGCAATTTCGGAGCAGTCGGCGCAACGCGTCAGCTGTTCCCCTCCCTGCGCCAGTACCATGAGTCACGTGATTGGCGTCATGCGCAACTTATTAAAACCTCCTGCTGCACTCAACGCAATAGCCCTCAGCTGGGTTTTTGATGAATATCTCCGAATCTGTGGGTGGTAGCCAAATTTTCATTATAAACTTTTTTGTAGATCTTTATTTGCTCTATAAAAATGGTCTTCACAAAAATTTTGCTATTCTCCAAAGTTTCCGAGATATTCAATGAAAAATTAACAATATTCAAAATATTCAATAAAGTTGAATTTTGTCATCCTTGAATTTATTTAGACCTCTGAAATTCCGAGACTATATTGCAACCTTGGATTTTTTTCTGGTTTCGTGAGCCCTTCAATTACAACAAAATATTTTTGTGTGAATAATTATTTTTTATCGGTGAGAATAATTTACTGGATAAATTGGAGACATTTCTAAAAATTGCAAAATAATCGTTCAAATTTCTAGGAATTCGGACAGAATTGAAGAACACAATAGAAAAAAGTAATTCTCACAATTTCCAGAAATTTCTGAACAATTTGAAGATTTCTAAAAGTTGTGGAGAAATCGAAGAAACTTCGAGAAAATTCTCGAAGCTTCTCAAAATTTCCAAGAAATTGAAGAAATTTCTAATTTCAGAAGAAATCTTGCGAGTTTCTAGAAACTTCGAGAAGAGAAATTTTAGAAATAATTCTAGAAATATTGAAAAATTGTTTTCAAGCATCTAGAACTCTAGAAGGAATTCGATAAACCTATAATTTTGAAAGAATTGCTTCTGTTTATAAAAATTCCAAAGAAATTTTGAAAATTTCCATATTTCCATGAATTCCGAGGGAATTGAAGCAAACACTAGAAAATAGAGAATTCTCAAAACTTCTAGAAATTTCGAAACAATTCAAGGATTTCTATACGGAGAGAAATTTCCAAGAGAAATTCTAGTACTAGTACTGGAAAAGAGGGTTAAAGTGACGGCTAGGGAAAAATTCTAGTGCTGGCAATGGACATTTTATTAGTGTTCCTGTGAAAATTTCATCTAAGTACACGAAAAATTCGCAGGAATACCAATAAAATTTCCAGTGCCAGCACTGGAATTTTTCCCTGGCTGCCACTTTGCCCCTCTTTTCCAGTGCTAGCACTACAATTTTTCTTGAAAATTTTCTTAAAAATTTTTCTTGAAAGTTTCGGAAGAATCGAAGAGACTTCTGGAGAATTCCAAAGAATTATGCAGGTTTCTCGAATTTTTGGAGGAATTCAAGAAATTTCTAGAAAATTCTTCGAGTTTCTTGAAATTTTTAAGAAATTCAACTAAATTTAGAATTTCTGACGGAATTTCTCAAGTTTCTAGAATTTTTGAGAGGTTGAAGCAGTTCTGTGAATTTGGAAAGAATTTAAAACTTCAGGGAAATTTGGGAAGAATTTATGCATTTGTGGAATTTGTGGGGGAATTCAAGAAATTTCTAGAACTTCTAGAAATTACGAAAGAATTCAAGCGTTTCTGGAATTATTAAACAAATTCAAGACACTTCCAGAAGTTTCAAGATAATCCTTCAACTGTCTAGCAATTCCGAAAGAATTCCTAAAAATTCGGCATTTCCTTATTCTCCCATGGCTTAAGGAGTTCAAAATACAATGAAAGCAGAAATGCATAGAACATTCGATGAATATATTTTTGAGAAGAACTATTTAGTTTCACAGAATATAAGAAATTCAAAATATATGAAAAGAGAAAATCATAATGTGATAAAATAATAATATTTAAAGTTCTCAACATTTCTTCAACAGCAATGCCACGCTTTGATCTATCAAACAACTATAATAATTTGAATATTCATAAATTTCGCAAATTTATGGCAAATTTCGCGCGCATTCGGATTTTTAATTATAAGAAAACCATATGAAAACTCATCAAAATTAAAATTTTGAAGGTACAAAACAAAAAATAGGAATGTGTTTCCTTGAACTTGTCAATTTGCATCAGAGGAATTATAAAATTAGTAAAATTTCAGATATAAAAAAAGGGATCTTGAACAATAATAAGTGAAATTGTCCGCCGACAATTCAG
>NW_021680584.1:115559-137304 GCF_001412515.2 Diachasma alloeum
CAGGGAGGGTAACAGCTGACGCGTTGCGCCGACTGCTCCGAAATTACTATTATAATTTATAATAAATTAACGGTACATTTTGGGCTATAAGTTCCTAACTCCCCCCGATAGGAAATTTTATCAGCTACAAAGAAATATTTTTTTTTTCCATCTGGTGAGGTTAACTAAAGATATCTAGGATTGAAGACGGCCTGTCGCCAATTCCTAATTGTTTATAACAAATTGTGAATCACCCCGGGAAATTTGAGCATATACTTTTTAAAACATTAATAATTACACTTTTAGCTATCGATTGGTGTAATTTGGTGCCCTTTGGTTAATTTCGATATAAACGACATTTTCAGAGCTAGTTTGACTGGACTAATAATCAATGAAAATCGAAGCTCTCGTCCTCCGCTGGTATTTTTACTAATAACTATAGTAGTTTCTGCTTTTTCGTTAAGTAAAGTGTAAGAGGCGTGAGAGTATAAACCATAGTTTTAAATCTTAAAATAGATTACTACTTCACACAGTAAAAATTCGTAGGATTTTAGCAATTTCTCGTCGTTCAATAGTAGCAATTCGTAGAAGAAATAGAGCGTTTTCTATCATTCTGGAACATTGTTTTTTCGTCCGTGCATTTTATACTGTTTCGTTCGTTAAAAATTACTATGTTAAATCGTAAAACAGAACTTTTACGCAGCAAACATTCAAATAGCAAAATAAATTGAATTTCAAAGTTTTTCCGGTATGGTCCTTCATTACTACGTTCACATAGTAATTTGTAATTACATATTCTCTCCGTGCAGTTACGTGAATTTTTCCAATTTGAATTGTTGTATGGATCTGAATATTAGTATTTAATCGAATATTCCAGAAATTAACTGAAAATTTAATGTAAATTAGACGTTGTTAAAAGTTTCACGATGGTGTACTTGAAATTTCATGGGTAATTTTCTGTGTCCTCGTAAACCGATTACGTTCCGCCGGTCGGTACGTGTTAAGGAGAATCGTTTTTGATACGGAGGTATAAATTTTACTTGCTCAAAAAATATTGCTTCCAATGATGAAGAAACAATACATTGGGAAGTCTTTTTCCTATGACATAAGATAAATTTCATAAAATGGTAAAAATAATGTCAAATAAGATTAAGAGAAACTAAAACCGTTCTCGTTGATCATTAATTTCCCTCTCACTCATTGCCGCAATAAAACCTATAAATAGTTAAATGTAAATATGCAGATAGAAGAGATATTATAGTATTATAGTTCAATTTTTCGGATGATTTGTTCTTTCAAGGCATAAAAAATGCAAATATTAATTATTCCCATGCCCCTAACATTTGACACGGTGGATCTATAATGAAATTGAACGAATATATGTGAAATTGACAAAATTTAATACTTATGATGTTTACACAAACTATGAAAAAACAAGACAATGAAAAGAAAAACTTGTAGGTAAGGATCAAAACTACGTTTTAGAGCTTGAAAAAATGTATGTGCCTTTTGTGTAAAAGCACTCGCTTTCGAGTGTTAATGATCCTACTGAATTGTGGAGATAAGATATATAAGATTATAGAAGATGATGTAGATTATTACTATTGTAGTTAGAATGGACAACGTTTAAGTAAGATGATGTACAAGTTATTATGAACTCCATCATATTTCAATGGAGCAAATAAAAACTATGGTAAACAATAACCGACAAAAATTCAAGACAAACGAAAAAAAATTAGTTTCGTTTCATTGAAAACTGCGAGGATGATACTCGTTTGATAACGTGGATCATTAATTGAAGCCATAATGAATTGCATAATGCCATAATATAAGAAAAATAAAATAAATCTTGTACATAATAACAAGAGAATGACAATGAGAACGTAATAAAACGTGGAACAGAGCATTAATTATGAGCAGAAAATCATTCAATATACCAGAAATGACCGTTGTTTCGTTTCATGTCCACGACCCATAAGTCTATCAAGTACCGCGGTGACAAGAAATAGTGGATAAAGACAATATACATTTTCCAGAGATGTAAGGGATAGACGTGGTTGAGCCCATGACTTGTCGACACGAATAGATCTACATACATGTAAATTCTTTCCTTATTTATATAAAGATGAGGACAAGGATAAAATTGAACAAATCTATTCATATATGAAATGTTAAAGAAAAAAACATATCGACATCTTTATAACAGGTCTATTAAAATCGTATGGAAAACATATTTTTAGTAAATTAATTTTTGAATTCATTATCATTTCAAATGACAAATAATTTTGTTATCAAGAATTAATGTTGAATGTCGAATATCGGTGCCTTTGAAACTGTATAAAAGAAGATGATATGGGAACAGTTAAAGAGAGACGTATGCGAAATTTGATAGTCTTTGGTAGAAGTAGGGACCCATTGACCGTTTTTTGATATATGATGTGATATGTTAAAAAATGGAAAAAATAATGATCCCAATCAATGTTGCCCCACGTATACATGAAAAATGACTTTTTCGGAAATTACCACCTGAGCCAAAGGCGAGGGTGGTAAGCATGTGGGCAAGGGTCCTTTATTTTACCTCCCGTGATAAGAACGGTATTTTTCGTCACGGCGTGAGCGGAAAGGCAGATTTGACAAAAAATGGGTCCTTTCTGTCTGTGTCTGAAAATGTGCCCGCCGTGGCGAAAAATATCTTTCGCGTCTAGCGCCACTGGGGTTTTCGGCTCGTGTTAGGTTGGCGCGCCGAGCCGAAGGCGAGGTTGACACGAAATATACTATTTTGACAGCGATGTTACTTTCAGCGAGTGGTCGAACTGTGCCTTTTTCGTATTGTAAACGAAAACGCACTTTTCGTTTACTTGTGCGATAAACTCGACTTGTTGCACGACGTGACATAAAAAATAAAAAATGGGATTTTTGGTTCCTTTTCGTTTTTCGTTTTCATGTCGTATTGAAATACAATCTTCAACTACTCAAAACAATCACTTGTTGGCCGGAATGTGGAAGCGGTAACCGATGTTTTTTTTTTCAATTTTAAAAAATCTTTTTCATGGTCTGTTTGACGGATTATAAAACGGATACTTATCTTTGTTCCCTAGAGTCTATCTAACATGTAAAAAAAATTATGCCAATTGGATGGAAACTGGTGCAAGGATCATTTGAAAAGTAAATAAGGGGACGATGGCATTTTTTTATCATCAATGAGTATAATAATTGTTGTTAATAAATTAGCAAAATTTGCTTCCGAATGGGTTCTCTATTTTTCAATTCTTATTTTACTACTCTTTTCTTCTATTGGTTAATGTCATAGTCATTATCATATTATCAATCATCATCAATTGAAATATTATCAAAATTTTGCGTCTTATTTCGTCCTGTCAAATAATTCTTAATTCAAACCCTCTCCAGACTCGAATTCGTTTTTAGTTCGGGTTTAATCAAGGTTCAATTAAGGTTTAATCAGTGTATAGCTGGGATTTAATAAGGGTTTATTCAGAGATTAACACAGGATTTAGCCAGAGATTAACTCAGGTTCTGTCAGAAGTTAGCTAGTGGGGACCATGAATTAATATGAATAATTATTTAATATAATATACTATTACCTGAGTTTAAGAGAGATAGAATTTATATAAAAAGCCCATAACGGTATTGTGTATCTTGATAAGCAATGACGCTGTTCTCACCATTTTTCGACTTGATTAATGGGATACATTGATGAAATTGAAAAGTCTTCACTGAGCTTTGGGATCCATTGAACAGTTTGTGATATATGACGGATTATGGGAACAATTGGAGAAAATCGCGGACCTGATCGATTTTGCCCCGTATAACCACGAAAACTCCATTTGTCCCTGTCATACGATTTTAGCTTTTTCTTAAATGTTCGTTACACTCCAAACAATCAAGTTAAGTATCCATTTTACTTAATTCTCAATAAATCATGAATAAGTGAATTTTGAATTTCATAAATTTTCTTTTGAACTCGCCTTTTCGCTTCTACCCGCCATTTTTTTGTTCGTAAAAATTTGATTACGCATGATTACAATGTTCAATTACTAAAAACAATGAATTTTTATTCCTACGCTAGAGACGCAAAAAATTTATGGAATTCAAAATTCATTTACTCATGATTTATTGGGAATTAAGTAAAATGGATGCTCAACTTCATTCTTTGGAGTAATTTTCATACGTAAAATCGTATGAAAATTACGGCTCAAGGAGCATTTTGAAGGTAAAGCAGCAAAAAATGAAGTTTTTCGTGGTTCTACCCGGCAGAATCGATCCGTGATTTTCCCCAGTTATTCCCATATTCCGTCATATATCACAAACTTGTCAATGGTTCCAAAGAGGATTGAATGGTTCCCAAGGCTCAGTGAAGATTTTTAAATTTCACCAACATATCCCCTTAATCGTCGATTATTCGCTCAATAAGCGAGCGCCCGCCGCCCGTTTTCGTTTTTTCATATTTTAGCGTGTTTCTCGATGCTTAAAAATTCTGAAAAAATTAGAACTCCTAGTTCAATCCTTTATTGAGCATTTGCGTTGTCCCTTTTTTCCTCAGAAAATTTGTTTAGCTAAAAAAAGAAGATGTCGAACGGACAGAAAAGCGGCGCCGCGCCATCCGGTGCGAATACAGTGTTGCTACATTCATTGCCACACGTGAAATGCGTACACAGCGGTAAGCGCTACCGTGGCAACAGCGCACTCGGTTTAATTTAGCGATGTTGCGTTAACCGTGCGACGGGTGAGGGCTGGCGGCCGAGCGCGAGTGATCGAGGGTTAAGAGGGCATTGAACTATTCTTTTCAAGCTCTGATTCAATTACTATTGTTGATGATTTTTTCAGTAATGATGAAAAAAGCCCTTTTTCTCTTTCAAATCACATAAACAATGTGCTGTAACTCAACAACGAATTATACGACCCCCATCAGATTATGATCGAATCAAGGGGATATTGTTATCAATTGTTTGAACCATGACTAATTTCATTTTGATGAAAATTTTTTGAGGGATCGTTGGAAAATCAATTTTTGGAAAAATATGAATTTTTTCGAAATCATATGAAAAATTAAACTTCAATTGGCGTCAATGAATAGAGCTTATTAAAGTCTATATTCATAGAACATTCCATGAAATTCGATTGATCATACACCCATCTATACATACATACGTATCATACTTACAGAGGCCATCTAAAAATCGTATATTCGGACTTTTTAGACCATATTTAGTTACCCTAACATAAAAAAGTGGACATTAAAATTTGATCAATTACACAGCCTCCCTTCAGAAGCAAAACATGGAAAACATGTCTTTTCGTTGATGTATCGAGCAAAATCGGGATCATCATTTCATCATTTCCACTTTTCAACATATCCAATCATATATCAAGTGTTGCTTAATGGGTCCCTAGCTCTACTGAAGACTTTCAAATCTCAACGATCCCCTCATAATGGAGTCCCATGGACTTTTGAATTTTTCCTTTTCCAAAACTGCTCAAATTGTGATAATCAAGCTTTACGAAGACGCGCAACCTTTTCACTAAAAGTCCCTAAAATAAATATCAATTCATATCACTAGAAAGAAGTATGCGTTTACAATAAAAATTTTAATCACCTACAGGTTGTCATTTATATTAATCAAATGTATCGCTCAATGTGAGTCATCAGAAAAGCAAGTTTTGTAAAAAAAAAATCTATTCGCATGTCCATACAACTATCGATGACTTGAAATATAAATTTTTCGGCTTGGCAAACAGGCAAAAATTTTATTACAAAGAATGATGTATTCAAGAGATATAATTTTGAAATTGGAGAAAGAAAAATATATAAGAAACTATTTTAAACAGAAACAGCACGGTGTCATTTATTACTTATCTAGAATTCCCTTGATGTCTCTCTAGCAATACGCTAACATTGACGCAAAATGAAACTGAATATAAATATGGTCATCTGTTCATATAATATCTTCAGGTGAATACCTTCGAAGCAAATAAAATATCTGGTCGTAACCATGGCCAAACAAAATTCCACTGAAAAGTAACAGAAACATATTAGATTTTAAGCACCTACATTAATTTTCGATGCAAAATTGCATATTTGGGGAAGTCATCACACCAGTTTACGTATCTTTTTTATTATACGATGTTGAAGGTGCGCTTCGCGCGCCTGACAATTCGACAGATTTTATGTGATTCATCACATTATTATTCAAGTTAATTGGCATCAATATGTTCTTCATGTATTTCTATAGTATTACTAAGGAGAAATTCGTGGAAAGCGATGAAAATTTCTGGTGAAAATCCATCATTTTTTTTATTGCAAAGTGATGGAAATTGCCATTGAGAATCAATAGGAGATACGGCAAAAACTATGACAACTTGCATTAAACAGTGCAGCAGTTTCCATAGGAATCTATTGAACTTTTATTAAAAGCCCTTGAAAAATTCATCGAAATTCATGAGAACTTCAATTGAGAATCAATACATACTCTGTTGAAAATCACCAACACCAACATTATCAGCACCATCAGTAACGTTATCAACAAAATCAGTATCATCATCATGTATGGAATTTCTCTTTCAAACATTTAGGAATAAACGTGTGACATCTCCTTTTTATATAAGGTTGGAAATTCTCTGGACTGGAACATGAACAACTAAAATGTTAATGTCGAATGCGTCGATGTCATAACCTACACAAGATGAAACAAATCGACCGAACATCGCACGTATGAAAAAATTCTATACGATTTCCTATAAGATTTCCTATAGGAAATCCTATGAAGAATTCGAACATTTCCTATAGGATTTTTCTTGTGGGATTTCCTCTAGAATTTTCTATAGGATTTCCTATAGAATTCACTATAGGATTTTCTATAAAAAGTAATACACAAAATTGAGACTCGAAACCAATCGGTCACAAGGGTCAGGATTAGGGTCATAAATCTGATAGGAACTTCTATAGGGAATCCTATAGGAAATCCTATAGGAAATCCTGTGGGAAATCCGATAGAAATCCCTATCAAAAAAATCCTATAGGAAATGTTCGAATTCTCCATACGATTTCCTACAGGATATCCTGTAGGAAATCCTATAGCATTTTTTCATACGTGGGCGGACCTACATTACCTCCGGTATGTCCAATAGTTGGCGGCGGGCTTCGGCGGCCTGAGTCGATAAATTGATCGTTCCGAGTCTTCCCTTTGTGGTCCTAGTCGCTCCAGTATTCAAACATATTCGTAGCGACATAAAAAGACACAGAAGACTATAGTGGTCTCACCGGTGACAACTTCCTTTGGTCACTGTATAGACCAACTGACGAGTCCATTCCCTTCGTAGCTACCCCCACTTTGGCTAATCTCCCCGCACATCCACATCTCCCACCTCTGAAAACGAAGGGAACGGACTCGTCAGTCCGACAGTAGTCTTCATTTTTGGTGACATCGGTCAGTACGTCTATTCGTGTCTAGTTTTTATGGCCGGCTCCCGGTGGTTCTTGGCGGGGGGAAAGGTCACAACCCCATTCGTTAATAAAAAAAAAAAATTGTGTGTATGAATTAAAAATATTTGATATATTCATTTTAGTGTGAATAATAGGAAAAATTATTAAGGATAATCGGGCGAGCTGGAAGGGTTGGAAAAAAAGCAGCCATTTTTTTCTTTTTTTTTACGTATTCTTTAAATGATGGAAAAGGCGTGTGCAAAGTTTCAGACTGCTGGGGAGCATGGTTAATTTATTACGAATTTTTGAAAAAAGTGACCATTTAACCCGTGATCTTATAGAAATCAAAAAGACTGCAAAACTCAAGGAAAAAATGCAGCCAAAGTCATGAAACTTTAGACACATTTAGAACATGTGATCAATGATTTTTCGAGTGACTAGGCGGGATGCGCGCTAGCTAAAATGCGTGATTTTGGTACTGATACTTTTTTCACTCCTTTACTCTCACTTTTTTACTATATTAGTTATTACTTTACATTAGTAATTCATTTTATGCTATTAACACCACTTCACAAAATTATCTCCTAATTCCAAATTCCAATTAGTTCCAATTCACTAATTGGAACTAATGAATTGTTTATACTCACTAATACTCAATAATGTATTGTTGTAAGTTAGCAAATTGAAACATGGAACTAATTTTTTTTTTAACCATTATTGTTCCTGAAGAAATCTTCATGATACAATTAATTTCATTCCTTGTGAAGATATTGAGGCCTATCGGCGTTCACTTTAATGATCTACTCGCTGTCTTATTACACTCTTTTACCACTCTAGTAAGCTCGAACAAACCATTGATCAAAAATATTCAAATTCATCATAACCTGATTATTCTTTCATCATATACACATTTCAAATAGAACTGACACTTTTTCTTCTGACAACTTCACGACGGATAACGATCCTCAAATCGAATCCTCAAATCGACCCTAATACTCATTTTTTGACCGACTTTGAAACCGATTTTTCTCAAAACACGTCAAGCCTACAGCCTCTATAAATGCCAGAAACCGATTCGAACATAAATCGAGCAAATCTCTCTGTTATGAGGAAAAACATGGAAATTTTCAAAACGTGACATGCCAAAATCGTCACATTATTGCTTATGACCTTCGGTCTAGATGATTAAATGGATAATATAGAGTATCAATTTGAAGATCTCGATGAGATCCATAAATTGACGTATAATATATTCTCGATGGTCAAGTCTAAAGCATCAATAAGTGGTAAAAATTGTCATTTTTGGCGTGGGACATAACGCAAAAAATGAAACAATTTCCGATAACTTGGTGAAAATTGGATTAAATCATAATTACCAGGCACCATTTTGAAGAATAGTAAATACCCTTCGAAATCATATATGATTAGTTTCATTTATTTGACCAATAATTATAGAAAAATCCAAACTAATGTGAATTTGCAAAAAACATTATAAAATCAATTTTTGGATAAAGACTCCCATAAGTTTGTGAAAATTTGCCTTAATCAAATAATTCAGAAGTCAATTTCAAGATACTTTGATATACTTTCACCTGAGCATAAAACATCTCCAGACATTTGAACAGAAACTACGAAAATTTCATCATTGAGAGGAAAAACATGGAAATTTTCAAAACGAGATATGCCAAAATCGCCACATTATCGCTTATGACCATTGATCTAGGTGATTAAATAGATAATATGGGGTATCAATTTGAAGATCTCGATGAGATCTATAAATTGACATATAATATATCCTCGTTGGTCACGTCTAAAGCATCAGTAAGTGGTAAAAAGTATCATTTTTGGAGTGTGACATAACACAAAACATGAAAACAATCTCCTATAATTTGATGAAAATGCAATTAAATCATAATTACCAGGCACCATTTTGAAGAATAGTAAATACCCTTCAAAGAGATATATGATTAGTTTAATTTACTTGACCACTAATTATAGAAAAATTCAAACTAAGCTAAATTTAAAATAAACATCATAAAATTCAATTTTTGGATAAAAAATACCATAAGTTGATGAAAATTTGTCTCAATCAAATAATTTAGTGATCAATTTCAAGGTAATTTGATATATTTTGATCTGAGCATGAAATATATCCACAATTACGTCATTAAGAAGAAAAACATGAAAATTTTCAAAACGTGACATGCTAAAATTGCCAAATGACCGCTTATAGCGATTAATCAAGTGGATGGAATGGCTAATATGAGGTATCATTTTGAAGATCTCGATAAAACCTAGAAATTGATGTGTGATTTGTCCCCGTTGGTCAACTCAAAAGAATCGATAAATGGCAAAAAGTGTCATTTTTTGAGTGTGACATAACGTAAAAAATGAAAATAATCTGCAATAACTCAATGGAAATTCTGTCAAATGAGATTTATCATACCCCATTTCAAAGACTGATAAATGTTCTTCAAAATGATATATAGATATTCTGATCTAGTCCACTTGGAAGGATCAAAAACTCCAACCAAGCTTAATTTTTGAAGTAAAACGTAAAAATTTATTTTCAGCCTAAAAGTGTCATAACTAAATGAAAAATGATCAGAATTGGATGAGTCAGGTATCATTTTGAAGCTTATTGAATAAGCTTTCCAATGAGTTTACAACATTATGGTTCATGGAAGAGGGAGATGGGCTTGAGCCTAGAAAACAAAGAAAAAGCCTGGCGATGATCACGGATCTTTTACTGATGGAAAAAAAGGATTGTCGCCTAGGAGCATAGTTTGTTAATAATTGCGAAAAAAGTACTGAAAAATGAAATTTCTGCGCACGCAGCCCAAACGAGCAGCAACGTCCCAAGTACTGATCGGGTGGGGGTAGCGCGGTCAATTTACACGTCTCTTGAGAGAGCACGATGAAGCGTTGTAGAGCTGCGGGACACCCCCAAAAAAGCGTTTCTAAATCGACCAACCGACTTCTCGCGTTCTAATGCGTAATTCTCTCTTTAAATAATAAGATATGATCAGGTAACGTCAAGTAAACAATTTCCAATCAATTTTAGGCGCCGCAACCCCTCTGGGATTATTCAATGGTGTGGAGTATGCTCCGAGGGTGATACGCGGGAGCTGATCCTGTATCAATTTCGGAGTCGCCTAGTTTCATGGAACTTATGTTTTTTTGGTCGCTGATTCTGAATTTGTCATTACTTTTTTTTCAGTCCACCGTTCCATTTATTATTAACAATTTAATTGTTTAAATCACCATAGAAGCCAAACTATTGGAGATAGACAAAAATTTCTAAATCATAAATTATTCAGAATTTAATAAGGAATAATTTTTGTTTTTTTATAAATTTTACGTACCTTTCGTAGATTCTGCGATATGAGCAATAAACGAGTTGCGCGACCCGACACAGCGCTCTCCACTTGCTTCTACGCATGACGCGTAGTGGGCCTGAAAATCTTCTGTTGAGTTGCGCAACTCTTTCATTGCTCATATCTCGGAATCTAACAGAGATATGTGAAATTGACGAAAAGCATCTTGTAGATTTCGAGATATGAGGAATAACCTAGTTGCGCGACCCGACATAGTGCTCTTCGCTTGCGGCGTGCGGCGAGCCTATAAGAGCGCTGTGTCGGTTCGCGCAACTAGTTTATTGCTCATATCTCAGAATCTACAAAAGATACATAAAATTCATTAAATACCAAAATTATTCCTTATTAAATTCTGAATAATTTATAATTGTAAAATTTTTGTTTATCTCCAACAGTTTGGCTTCTAGGGCGACTTAAACAATTAAATTGTTAATATAATAAATAAAACGGCGGTGATGCCAGGCGCGAGTCCCACAGGTCCTCCACTCCTCCCTCGAGTATCACAGCGTAGCCTTGAGGGCGCCGAACGCCTGGCGCTCCGTTTAATTCGTTTGAATTCGATCGACAACGACTTTTTATTCCACTTGCTTCAATGGACATTGAGAAGAAATAAATGTTTTAAAAAAAGTTAATAAATATTAGACGATATAATGATCGAACTTCTCGTGATCAATGGAGCAAGGGTTAAATGTCAGAAGGGTCAAATTTCGCAACTGTCTAACGTCACAAGTGTTAGAAGAGAATGATGAAATTTTACGGAGGTTGAATGTTGCAATAGTCAAACTCCACAAGAGTCAAACATCTCGAGGGTCACAAAGGGGTAGTCAAATTTCACGGGAGTGAAATGTCACGAGGGTCACAATGGGATAGTCAAATTTCACGAAGGTCACAGGGGTTACAAAAGTGTGGTCAAATTTCACGAGAGTCAAACATCGCGAAGATCACAAGGGGATAGCCAAATTTCACGAGAGTCAAACGTTGCGAGGGTCACAAGGGGATAGTCAAATTTCACAAGGGTCACCAAAGGATCGTCAAATGTCACATGAGTCAAATATCGCGAGGGTCTCGCGGAGATAGTCAAATTTCACGAGGATCAAATAATTCCTACGCTAGCCCTGTTTCTCTATGCACAACCGAATTGAATAAATGTTATTATTGGAATTTACATTGCCGGTGATGTTGAATCTGAATCCGAAGTCGGGTTTTGCAAGTTGTAGTCAAGTTTTCTTATTTATAACAATTCAATGTTTAAACCATCATATCACGGAAACGGTTGCAGATAGATAACAAAGTTTCAAACAAAAAATTTAGAAAATATAAAAATACACATTTTTTGTTGTATAACTTTGTTCCATAACTATGATAGATAACGAGTAATCGGGGGTGGGGCGAAGCGGGCGGTGCATTAGCCCATGCGCGAGGTGTCGGCGGTAAGTGCGTAGATCGCCCGCACTCTTACTTAATGGGCTATACCTCTGCAAATAATGGAGATATGACAAAACGGCACAACATTAAATGTATGTATTTTTTATGAGTGAACTAGTTTGATGCTAAAATTTTTTTCGTATCTTGAACCATTTACTCACGAAACGGTATTAAACAAAAAAGTTGGATGTAATTTGCCTCATAATGCAGCGAAAGAGCGTAAATATTCCATTAACGGCTAGGTGTAGAGAAAAATTTTAAAAACATACTTGTATGTAAAATATGATGGCGAACATTTTTCATCTCAACAATTTTTCTCCATCTCTATCGAGTTTCCCGAAATACGCATCGGAGCGCCCCGACACATCGCGAGCTAACGCGCCGCCCGCTCTACTCCCACCCCACATAACTCTTTATCTATAATAGTTAGGGAAAAATGTTTTGAGACAAAGAATGTGTATTTTGACATGAAAAACAGATTTTAGTTTGAAATCTCTTTCCCTATCCGCACCCGTTTCCATGATATAATGGTATAACAATTAAGCATTTACCTAATTTCGTAGTGCATACAAAAACAGGGCTAGCATATGGACTATTTGACCCTCGTGAAATGTGATCTTTTCGTTGTGACCTTCGTGACCCTGGTGAAATTTGACCATTCCCTTGTGACCCTCATGAAACATGATTTTCCCCTTGCGACCTTCGTGACTCGCGTAATGTTTGAACCCGGTGAAATTTGGCCATCCCCTCGTGACCCCCGTGACCTCATCAAATATGACTTTCCGCTTGTGAACCACGTGATGGTTAACCCTCGTGAAGTTTGACCATTGCAATATTCAACCTTTGGGCAATTTAATCATTCCCTTGTGACTTTCGTGATGTTTGATCCTCGGGACATTTGATCATCTCCTTGTGACCCTCGTGAAGCTTAACCCTCGTGAAATTTGACCTTCTCCTAGTGATCTTCGTGATCCTTATGATATTTGACCCTCGTAACATTCAATTTTCGTGAAATTTAATCATTTCCGTGTGACCCTCGTGAAATTTGACCATTGCCTTGTGATTCTCATGAAGTTTGACGTTAAGTTAATATAGGGTCACAAGGAAATGCAACGTTCAAACATGTTAATATCCTTAAAATTTGAAAAATCTGATTAGTTGAAAGACGATTTCAAGTTTTCAGATCTTAAGTGGATTCTAATAAATCAGGAATAAGGGCCATTAATCAATAAATTAACACGTAGAATCCTGTAAAAATGGTCTTTTAATTTTTAGTTCGTCATATTCATTTGTTTTCGGTTCGAAAGATTATTTATGCCACTCATGCCTGAAACCGGCTGGATTACACACTCGACGCTTCGCGTCTCGTGTCTAATTCAACCGGTTTCAGGCTTCGTGACATAAAATTTTGTTCAGTACTTGTTGGGAAATTTCGTCCTTAACATGTGTGCTTACATCACTCGCCTTCGGCTCATGCTGTAATTACTGAAATTGCCCCACACGTGCTGAAATATACTATTCTGACATAAAATTCGCCGGGTTTCAACTGCGGGAGTTGTGTATGGCCAATGGCAGTGGGTGCGCGGCAGAGTTGCGCACGAATATCCCATGCGCCGGAGAGCTGCGCACGAAAATCCCACGCGTAGAACTTTCGCCCTCATCTGGCATCACTGCCATACTCTACCCCATTGAATAATTTGAGCGGGTTGCGGTGCCTAAAATTGATTGGAAATTGCTTACTTGACGTTCCCTGATCATATTTTATTGTCTAAAAAAAGAATTATGCATTAGGACGAGAGTAGTCGGTACATGGTTGAAAACTGGGGGTGTCCCGTAGCTCTATTGTGATTGGAGCTCTCTCAAGCCAGTGGTACCAGCTCCTGATGAAAAAAAAAAAGATACCGACGATGTTGCCACTTTCTCGCATGGATTAATATTTTTTCATTTATTAAAAAAAAACAATCTGAAAACCATTCAATGCATAGAACAGATACAAATAAATTTGATTAGCTCCAAAAATAATTTTTAACCGGAGATACTACCTAATATTGCCTGAATTTTGAATCCGAATGAGAATAGTATATTACATGCCCAAGCCTTGGAAAACAGATCACCGTCCCCCACGTGCAACATTGTCTTCCAAGCTGAAGGCGAGGATGGCAAGCACTTGGGGGAGGGTGATATGTTTTCCATGGCGAGGTGTCTAAATGGCGCTGCGCGCCACGAGATTGGCGTTTTTCAGGCGCTGTGACACGAAAATAGTTATTTTCATCACAAGGTCCACAAAGTATTTTCTGACGAATGTGGCTTTGTAGGCCGAGCCGAAGGCGAGGCCTCGCCTTCGGCTCGGCCTACAAAGCCACATTCGTCAGAAAATACTTTGTGGACCTTGTGATGAAGAATCGCGGTTTATCGGGTCTTCTTACGAAAAAATTTTTTTGTTCAGCGATTGGTTTTCTGCGGGAAAACAATAGAAACCCCTCCGCCTCACCTCCTATATTTCCTCCTCGCCTGATTATCTTTAAATAGCAGACGATAAACACATCGTATATTTTGACATAAGCTGGTGTGTAGCGCGGTATCAAACAAGGGTGAAGTTTGCCGGTAAATCATATGAGTCTGAAACCAAGCGTAGCGACCGAATGTCTAATAGTATTTATTGCAAAACGTGCTTAGACAAGTCCCTTTTCGTCTATAGATTTTCACGCATAAAGCGAGACTTTTCGTAACTTTTGGGATAGCACTAACGCCGCCGCGGCTGCGACGTTGATATTTTTCATTATGTCGTGGTTAATTTTTTTCTTTGTTTTTCTTTGAAAAATTGATGATTTATCGTCGTCTTATTAAACTGAGTATTAACATTAATGGACACAATGCTTATCAGTTCATCATCTGTTCAATTTCAATAAGTGATTGACCAATTCTGAATTTCTGTGCTCACTGAATGATGTTCTAACTATAATTATTATCAAAATTCTGTTCCGAGTGCAAAACAGTAATGATTAAAGTTCTCATAACCAATAATTTTTTAGTGCTCGCCACCTTTTTTGTTCTCCTTTATACTTTCACAAAAGCGTTTAATTTTTTTTCTGCAAAAATTACATCACCGCATGTATTGAAAAAATTCAATAAAAAACCTAGCGAATTCCCTAGAAAATGCTACTAGAATTCTATAGGAATTCCATAAGGTTTCTAGAGAATTTCAATTGGAATTCTCTTGACAAATTCTATTTGTTTTTTGCGCTGATTCTATTGGGTATTCGATAAGGAAAAGTCAATAGATTTCCATTTTCTGTTCGAATTTTTCTCTAGAGATTCTTTCTATTATAATTATTGGGCACAAATTTTCTGCTGGATTTTGTTTTGTTTTGCATTACAGAATCCGAGTGGAAAAGACTTGAAAAATTGCTGCCGAAGCATTCTTATAGAAAAAATATAGAAAAAATCGAAAGAAAATTTCTCAGAGAAATTAGAAATCTATTAACGTTTTCTTATCGAATATCCAAAAGAATCAGCGCAAAAAACAAATAGAATTTTTCATTAGAATTCTAGTAGAAATACTGAGCGTATTCACAAACGATTCCTAAAATTTCAAGTATTTTTTCCACGCCAATTTTTGAGATAGCTATCATCAAACATTCAATTTTGGTATGTTTTCAATTTTTGACGATGCATATCTCAAAAATTGGCGTGGAAAAGATACTTGAAATTTTGGGAATTGTTTCCGAATATGTTCAAGAACATATGATCCAAATTCTGCATCTTTAGTACATTGCAAAATTTTTACCCGGTATAAGCGAGTGAGGAAGTCCCTAATGGATCACTCGATATGAGGGTCGAGCTGAGCATTCAGTCGAATGCTAGTCGATGGCGGTTTGATTGGTTGATTAGTGATCAAATAACGATCGACCAATGATCGACTAGCAATCGACCAACAATTGACCATCGACCGTTAATCGACTAATCATCGACTAACAATCGACCAGCAATCAACCAATGATCGACCATCAATCGACTAACCATCTATCCAGTGATTAACCAACGATCGACCGACCATCGACCAAGTGCACTAGTCGATCTCCTATCGAGTCCCCATCGAGTAGCCATCGATCGATCCGCCAGGGGTATCTTAAGAAAGTTAAATAATTCTATTTTCCTCTGACCTAAATGATTTGAACAATCATAATTGCTTCATAAATCAAAAATACAGCCTAATTAGATACAGAACGTTCATATATTGAATAAGAATTTAAGTAGAATTTAAGTTCACATGAGAACACATCCTTCGTGCGCTACTATGACACTTTCAAATGCCCCAAGGAGCACACTTTCGAGTTTTCTTTTAGATATCCATAAAACTGTCTCATGTCTATGCAAAACGTTATCTTTTGGGAGATAGTCAAAGAGATACCTCAAATTTAATTGATTTTAGTTATTTAATTGCAGAGTTTTTCGGTCGATCCACAAACTAATACCGCCAGATGACCACCCACTTCAATGGATCAGAGAAGGATAGCATTCATTTGCCATATCTGTTCAATGTCTTCAGCATATGGAGTGGATGATGCCCTCCTGTCATGTGTTTTAGTTTTGCGAAAACTCCCTAATTCAAGTTTATCTAAAAGACTGTCTTACCCAGGATGTTATAATCATGTTTATACCAAAAACAATATGACCAATGGAAATAATATGTCATAACTTCAAATCAAATTTTTATATTGCAATCAACTATTTGATATTGATATTATCTTCTATTTCTCTATGCACCCATTAAGAATTTAATCATAATTACAATGCAATTTCCGCTCGAACATAATTTAGAGAGTTCATTTCTGGAATTGAATGTTTGTAAATACTCGGATAACAGTACGTGTCAACAATGTAATAAATTTTTTTCGTTATAGTCGATGCGGTAATTTAATTACTCTGTTGTTGAATTAATCAATATAATTCCGTGCCAAAAATATCGTCACCTCATATTTTCAGTACTAAATCAAAAATTAAAATTTGAAATGACAGTTTGACTTCGGTTCCATCCTTAAATGTGAATCTGAAATTCATTTTAATGATTCATATAACATCACATTAATATCATCATGTTTGTTCTCTGCTGTTATGAAATATTGAGTCAAAGCTGGTTTTACGCATCTCAGAATTCATGTTTTATAGAATGGTATTGAATTCTCGTTTGTTTTTTACTTCATGAAAATACGTTGCAAGGCGATGCTCGTATTCATATTCAAGTTTTCATTTTCGATTCGAGTTACCACCCATGCCTTTTTTTGATGAAGACTTTTAGTAAGGATAATAACATTGCCACTGCCGCAACGTTTATGCGATTGATTATACCCATTTTTCTGGCATCTTCGACTTTTCTAAAAAATAATTTGGCAATTTTTGAATTCCTATAGACAGTAAATAAGATTCTAAGTATAATTACTTCCTCAGATCCGTCGATTTATTTTCGAACATCATGCACGAAGTAATTTTATCGGTATGATATGGACAACCTATAATATTTTTTATGGTTTCATTCTTGATCATACGCCAACTTTTGTGTAAGCAATATACTGTTAGAAATTTTTGGATGAAATTTACGGCTTACTTTTTGTAACTTGTAATCCCGTAATCCCGTAATAACACTTTCACTAATATTTTAAGGAATTTCGTCATTCACAATCCATAATTTGATGGAAAAAATCAGTAGAAACTGCAAATTTCACTTCAAGACTTCATAAAAAGTATTAGAAATCAAAATACCTCAGTTGAATATATTCCTAATTGTTCATGCAATCAATCAAAAATTCGGAGTAACTTGGGGAGTTCTTATCTTTATGTAGTTGAAAAACATCGAATTCTATTACATTTTCAGTTGAATTTACCATTTCATGTCTTTTTCCTCTCAAAATTGAGTGAATTTCTCTCTCCTGAAAATGACTACTCAACTGTCCATGAAATTATCATTTTCTTCAACAGTTTAATTGCTGTTTACTCATAATTATCAAAGGACACTTTATAAATCTTTATAAGAAAAAGAAAGTGGATTTTCCAAAGACGATACATAAAATGATTGAAAAATTTCAATCTCCGAAAACCACGATTTTTTATTTATAAATAATTTGATAATAATCAATTTTTTACTGTAGAAGTAATTTTTACAGAATGGTAATAAATTTTTCCCCTTTCAGAATTTTACAAAAAATTAATTCAATGCCAAACAATAATGTTTCCAGAAATTTGATCAATTTCAAACCTAGGGAACATGATGGACAAGCTTAGGGGCAGCCTAGGGGCCCCAGTCGCTAGTGGCCTACGCAACAGCCATTTTTGAGAACGCCACCGTGCGATATTTTCCACATTTTTTTCTTTCTTTCCTTTCTATATTTTCTCGAAAATTGATTATTTATATTCAATCTCTTTGTACTATATATGATTGATGAAAACAATGTGTCTCCATTCATCACCTGTTCAATTTTCATATTTGGATAAGTATTAGGTGTATGACTTAATTCTCGGCCCCTAGATTAAATTGATTAGACCACCTACTTGAATTAAAACATTTTCCTGCAATAAAGAGCATTTTGAAGCGCTATCTGTGAGCTATCAAGCCACTTAAGTCCGATTGTGGTCCGATTAACACTATTCGTGATCGCAACGTAGATGTGGAAGCCACCAAGTGGTCTCTGACCTAACTACACTTGGCGGGCAACCAATGAGATCTCTGAATTTTCGGTGATCTTATTGGTTGACACCCATCATTCCCAAGCAGCACAGTTCTGGAGGATATCTGCAAGTATACCAAAAAGGCTGTCTAATGTCTGTCCAAAAAGGTAACTTGTGTCTAGAAATTACCTAGAAGTTAACTAAAAGTTATCGTGTGACTGCAAGATATCTTTTGGACGGACATTAGTCTGCCTTTTTGGTATACTTTCAGATATCTTTCGCAAGGTTTGCTACTTGGGATTGGTTCAGTCATCAGACTCCCATTGGTTGCCCGCCAAAGGTAGTTAGGTCAGAGACCACTTGGTGGCTCCCACTTCTACGTTGCGATCACGAATAGACATATTGGGACCGCTATGTACCGATGGTGGCGTGGTGATCGCCCTCATAACATCCCAAGCAGCACAGTTCTGAAGGGTATCTGCAAGTATACCAAAAAGGCTGTCGAATGTCTGTCCAAAAAGGTAACTTGTGTCTAGAAATTACCTAGAAGTTAACTAAAAGTTATCGTGTGACTGCAAGATATCTTTTGGACGGACATTAGTCTGCCTTTTTGGTATACTTTCAGATATCTTTCGCAAGGTTTGCTACTTGGGATTGGTTCAGTCATCAGACTCCCATTGGTTGCCCGCCAAAGGTAGTTAGGTCAGAGACCACTTGGTGGCTCCCACTTCTACGTTGCGATCACGAATAGACATATTGGGACCGCTATGTACCGATGGTGGCGTGGTGATCGCCCTCATAACATCCCAAGCAGCACAGTTCTGAAGGGTATCTGCAAGTATACCAAAAAGGCTGTCGAATGTCTGTCCAAAAAGGTAACTTGTGTCTAGAAATTACCTAGAAGTTAACTAAAAGTTATCGTGTGACTGCAAGATACCTTTTGGACGGACATTAGTCTGCCTTTTTGGTATACTTTCAGATATCTTTCGCAAGGTTTGCTACTTGGGATGGACGACCGATGGTTTACTCGTTCAAACTTGTTCAAACGCTCACATTGTAGCTGACAGTAGTAGTTCCTCTTCGACTCATTCATTCCTGTATTGTTTTTTATTGTTGTACTCGAAGTTCCGATGGTGTGATATTTTAGAAAAACTTGAGGATTTGGCAAAATAATTGATTGAAGTACCAACGATAAACCATCGGACGGCCATTTTTCTTAGTGCAGGCGATACCCACCAGACATCGTAGCGATTTATAGCGTCCCCTAAGGTATGATACAGGGCGCGTTTCGCAATCGACGTAGTAGCAGTAGCAGTACTGCAACCCTATCTAATTTTGCTTTACTGCAGCTACGGTAGTTGATTCCGAAACGCACCCACAAGCAGGTATGATGAAGCCAGAAAACAGGGGACAAGTTCGCCGGAGCGCCAGAAGCGGCGTTCCGGTCGACTTACGCTTCCCCTCATCTCCTTTAGTCTCCCACCACTGGCACTTTTTTTGCTGGAGGCAGGGTTGGGCAAGTAAATTACCTTAGGTAAATTACATGGTTTTTGACCGGTCATAAAGTAGGTAAATTACCCGGGCGAGTTGTCGGCTTTTTGACCTGTCAAAAACCTATGTGGCGCCATCTATTAGCACCTTGGGGAACCGGGAGATTTTTACCGAGAATACCGCCTGTGAGAGTTACAAGGGTCAAAATTCGATAAAATCATACCCACTGAGGTTATACCTCGCAAGGGTCAAACGTGACAATCATAACTTGCGAGGGTCAAACGTCACAATCATTACTTGCGTGCGTCAAATGATCATAAGCTGTTGCAACAAAGACCAGACGGAATAGTTTCAGATTATTTTTTCTTAATTCATGATCATTCCACCCTTGTCATTGTTCTACCTACAGGAGAGATAAGTTGAAAAATCACAAGAGTTAAAATTAAGACGCAGGCAAGCAGGAAAATCACAAACGATCAAGAAACAATCACAAAGTAGGTAAATCATAAGGGTCAATCAGGATAACTAAGCCGTGACCTAGTGACCTGTTTGACCCTTGCGAACCTACTTACTTTTTTTGTTTAAACTTTATGACCGTTGGAACCTTGTAATTGTACCGCCTGGCATCCCCCGTTGACCCTCTTATTAGTTTCACCCTCCCGATTAAAGGATTGCTTCCGTTGTTTGACCCTTGCGACGTTTGACCCTAAGAAGGCATAACCCTTGCGATGTTTAACCTTCGCAAGGATAACCCTCGTGATCGTTTGAACTTGACAATTTCCGGCCGATGTGCCTCTCACTTTTGACCCTTGTGACTTTTTAGCTTAGCTTCCTTGTAAAGAGCTTTCTGACACTTTTTGACATTTTTGACGCCCCAGAGGTAAATTACCGGTATTTGACAATGTCACGTCATAAACTTCCATCTGCGAGATATGCCCAACCCTGGCTGGAGGGAACGTTATGAAATTTATATTTTAAGTCAAAATAATTAGCCCCGTATGAAATTACATGTACAATGCGAAGAAAAATAAAAAAATGCAAATATATTCATGGTTTATCATGTACTATTTCTTTAATAGTCAATGGCCCACTCACTCTTTCATTAATGGGGTGATTTTTATCTTATAATAGGTGAATTCTTTCTTTTTTTACTGAAAATAATTACCAAGATTGAGAGTGAAATCACTGCTCAATGTAATAGCATTAAAAATAAAATAAAAATGCATTTTTGTCCAATGTTGAACAATATTTATTTTTCGCGCGAAAATATCTCGCGAATGTTGTTTGTTTATGTCTGCTCCCAAACGTACTCCAGTAGATCTGAGCAGTCTGTGCGAGTTGATTCATGCAAAATGGTTAAATCGTGTGC
>NW_021680584.1:137329-146324 GCF_001412515.2 Diachasma alloeum
AATTCTTCCCTATTAAGCTTCACTGAAGAGAAGAGGAATAATTAATTGAATGGACTTCTGATGTTAATTATTCTTTCTTCTAATTAGTATTTCAATCGTCTAGTCGACATGACTCTCAGTCAATCTTTATCACTCGACCCATGGAACTATTTGCTGAGAATCATATAGTTTTCATCTCAACATTTTTTAATCCTGTTCCTCTCGATTGAACACAAAATTTTATTTTCATCACGCTGTATCGGAGAAGTAACTTTCCGACACATTGTGATGAAAAATTTCGTTCGTAACTCGTTAAAAAAGTGGTTTCTGGATCGTGATATAAACCTCCCACTCGCCAAAAACCACTTTTTTGGACTCGTTACGAAATATACTATTTCTCTGTCATGAAAAAAAAAAATTGATTTGACGGGGATTTGAACTCGCGACGCAAGTAAAATCGGCATGTGGCGGGAGATCTAATCCGCGTGAGGGGAAGGGACGCAACAGCGCCGCGCGTGGCTTCCATTGGAACTTGTCCCCTGTTTCGGTGTCGGCGACATCAAAGCTTCACCATACCTCCCTGTATCATACCTTAGCGTCCCCAATAATACCTAGAACGCCCATTTCCCATATCAGAAATTATAACCCCCAGGTACTTAGCCGACAATTGCACTAATTAGAAAAAGTACCTTATGTAGGTGATTGTACATCATTAGTACTTGATAGTACATACGAAAATTTCGTTAGTAGAATCATTAATTAGCTGTAATTAATTTACTAATTTCTCACATACTCGCCGACAAAAAAATTAAAATTGTTCATTTAATATAAAAAATGACTCTATTTCATTACAAATCGTTTGTAGATTGCGAATTTCATAATTTGGTTGTTTGTACATGCATTCTTAATTAATTAACTGCATATAACCAATCGTCATTTATCCCCACCAAGCGGTTACCTTCTGGGCGGTCTCTGTATTATCGACGATTACATTTACTCCGTTAAATTTTATCATATAATTGGAACCGCTATAAGTCGCTGCGATGTCTGGTGGGTATCGCCTGCACTAAAAAAATGGCCGTCCGATGGTTGATCATTGGTACTTCAATCAATTACTTTGCAAATCCTCAAGTTTTTCTAAAATATGACACCATCAGAACTTTGAGTACAACAATTAAAAACAATACAGACATGAATGAGTCGAAGAGGAACTACTACTGTCAGCTACAATGTGAGGGTTTGAACAAGTTTGAACAAGTAAACCATCGGTCGTCTATGTTATGAGGGCGATCACCCCGCCACCATCGGTAAATAGCGGTCCCAATACGTATGTCCCCTTGCATTTTCGAAATGATAATTATGCAATTTCGATTGTGTCAATCGTAACAATCTTCCTCATATCGTTGAACTTTGCGGACATCGCTGTACATTCAAAGGGGAAAGGAGTTTTGAAGCAGTGGGCTGTCTCATGGAATGATACGAGTAACTCCCGGTTATCTAACTATGAGAGTGACTATTTGTACCCAAAGCGATTTTTTCGCATTAAACTTTCAAAAATCACACCGGGTACAAATATTCATTCCGAACTACTATGACTGTAACTGACACAGCGCGATGGAAATTATGATGTTTTACAGAGGAGCGAAGGATTTATAACGAATCTCGAAGGGCCAGACTTTTACAAACTCGTACTGAAGAAAATATCAAGGACTATGGACCGTCACCACCTCTCTTGTATCANTAAAAGGGATTTTTTCGCATTAAACTTTCAAAAATCACACCGGGTACAAATATTCATTCCAAATTACTATGACTGTAACTGACACAGCGCAATGGAAATTATGATGTTTTACAGAGGAGCGAAGGATTTATAACGAATCTCGAAGGGCCAGACTTTTACAAACTCGTACTGAAGAAAATATCAAGGACTATGGACCGTCACCACCTCTCTTGTATCAATACATTCGAAAATAAAATCTTGATAATCGACTGGAAAAAAGTTAGAAAGAAAAAAGTTGAATCGTTCAAGGTGAGTCAATTCACGATAATTATTCCGAAAGGACCTATCTGATTCAAATTGTTTAAAACATTCTTTGCAGGTCAGCTAGATGAATGATGGTTGAGGGTATTATTTATTAATGTACACATTGATAATAGATTTAGGCTCCAGATACGTGCACTTATGTAAGTGAATTTATATGGATGAATTTTTACTCGTCATTGACTCGTCAATGTAATGAGTCCTTTGATTGGCATGGGCATTTTATGTTTAATCTCATTATTAAATAAAAAAATTTCTTTAACCTGTTGTCACCAAACACACCATTCATTCCCTTCCCAAACACTATATGCTTCTACAAATGCAATTTCAATACTGTTTCTCCATTTGTGCTGGTTAATGACATGGGTTGGGATTCTTAGAATTATTGTAGTTCTAACCTCAGAATTGAATATTTAACGATGACATTTGAGCTGAGTTCTTAGAATTTTCAATATATTTATTTCACCACGACGGAAATTAATATATTAAAAACACTTGATGTTCGGTCCTAGTGATTGAAAATACTGACATCGCTTTCACTAAAAACAGTCGAATCGAGTATTGGATTTCTATGAAATTGGATTTACGATTAACTGTAGATCTTTCATCGCAGTAATAAAATTTGACGATGATTCGAGAATTTATTGTTTTGTAATTAGTGATGGCAATTTCCGTCACTTCTGGAAACTTAACCCTGAATGAGCGGGACACAGGACGAGGGGTCGAGGCAGAACGACAGAACAACTGTTGATTCAACAGACAGCATGTGGTCTGTGTTCTTTTTCACATTGTCATTGTCGTATTTGTCGTCGTGTGCGGTGATAATTTATTGTTGATTTTTTCTCCATAAGATAAACATTTGGGTAATAATATATTGCATCCTTTATATCTAGAAGGTGATTTTATCATATTTAACAGGTTATAATTTTCAGGTGTGCCAAGACCACTTTGCAATATGCCGCAGAATAGTGTTGTACCAAAGGATGAGGCAATTGCAGCGGTTGAGGAATACATAAATTATTTTTTTACCCAGGAGTAATGCCGAAGTTTGGAAATTGATGAGTGCTAATTGTTGTCAAAAGAATTGGACTGCACTCTCTTGGTATACTAATGTCACTCAAGACAGACGTGGAATATTGAATATTGCCCGAGTCAATAAAAACGTTCAGGTACCGTTTGAAGCTCCTAATGTATCTATTAATGAGACCATCAGGGATAATTCGAGAGGAGAGATAATTTGTGATGAGACTGACTCTGAAGTTGATGAGAATGAAACCACGTTCGAGTTGATCTTGACATCCGAAATTTGGACCAAGATTAAGCCTGTCAAGTCTAAAGGATGTAGAACTACAAATACTTTACAGCCAAAAGTATGGACAAATACGATTGCTGATCTGTTTCAACGAGAATTCAGGCTGCCTTGTGCTTTTGCTTTGAAACGGGCAGTCGTTTGTGTGTCTCCCAACAGAAAACACTACCTCACAATCGTTGGTCATTGCTTAGACAAGGACTGTGGCAACCGATTTCGGGGAATCGCCGATGATGAGCCCTGTTCCATCACAGGAGAGTTGAAATTATTGATTAGGACACGAGACACATATGGTACGAAGCATGCACCTGTAGCTCGTCCATGCAATGGGGAAAAAAGAATGGAAGTTGGTAGGAGAGCATTAGCGGAAGGTTCTTATAATGCAAGAAATGCCATGATCCGGGAAACAACGAGGAAGGGGAAACCTGTAGCACCAACTGTCCCTTCATCGGATGTTATCGGTCATTGTAAGCAGGACTTTATTCGGGTGGACCACGGGTTGGAGAGACAGAAAAATAAAAGCCCAATACATGTAACTGAAGAGCTCCAGTGGCAAAAACCTTATTACGGGACTATTACGCATGTCTCGTCATATCCATTCACAGTTGTCTATGCTTCTGATGCTCAGGTTGCCTCCTATAAGCAATACTGTCGTATTAATCGAGGAAAGGCAGTAATCAGCATTGATTCTACCGGGAGTCTCGTCCGAAAAATAGATCGACCCGGAGGTCTGAAATCTGGACACATCTTCTTATTCTCTATTGTGATAAATTTCTCGAAAACCATTCTTTCTGTTTGTCAGATGATATCAGAGTGTCAAGAGTGGGAAGCTGTGATACAAATGCTCGGAGCATTTGTTCGACGAGCTGCCATTAAACCTAAAAGATGTATCTCTGATGCTTCCAAAACCCTCTTCCTCGCTGAGTCAATAGCGTTCAATGGCTGCACAACAAGCCAATATTTGGAGAGATTATTCATTGCAGTGAAAACAAATACACTGTCTCCTCGAACTATGGATACCTTCCTGTTTTTTGACGTTGCTCATTTCATTCACGTCGCAACAAAATGGAAAATATTTCAAAATTTGCAATTACCAGCGGTGAAAGATTTCTTCATTCGAGCCTTGGCTATGATGGTAGACTGTCAACAGTTGGAGGACTTCAAGAAGTTATTTTATCTTACATGCTTAGTAGCTCTTCAAAGCTATGAAGATTGTCAAGTGCGATCACCTTTCGCTGCCACTGTCCAAGATGCACGTCTGCAGCTGCAGAATTTCATGGCGACCCGTCCTCTGGATGAAAATGGATTTGCACAGTTTAAAGACATGCAGAAACTCGAAGACTTTAGTCCTGACGTTACTATCGAAGAAGAGCATAATAGTCCTCAACTCACTGGTTTCATCGATCAAATAATCGCCTCTGCTCGAAATGTCATTACAGAGGGCAATAACTTGAACGTCTATTGTCTTCCAGATTTGATAAAGGATTTGAGACGAGTTGGGAGAGAATTTTTACTGTGGACTGCTGTTGGGAATCCTTTTTACATGGGTCATTATAGTTCCAGTTCTTCAGAGGCACACTTCAGTATTCTGAAGAATAAAGTCTTCAAGAATTACGGATTACCACAGCATGCGAACAATTTTCTCATTGTTCACACTAGAGCTCTCCTAGGAGAACAACTGAACTTTGACTCAAATCTGAAACATTTCCTGAATCAAGATCAGCATATCTCTAGTCCCTTAGTCAAAGATCTTCCGCTGAAGCGAAATAATTGTGCCGCAGATAATCCACCTAAAAGCAAAATGAACCAGGAGAAGGGAAATTTCCCAGAGGATATACATGATCCTATGGTTCAGAGCGGGATAATAAGTCCAGAAGATTATCAGAATATTCATTTATCCAAAAGGAGGAAGACAGCTGCGGAGGAAGAATCGATTGATGAAAAGTTATCAAAAGGCAAAATAGTTCTGACCGATACGTCAGATGACGATGAGCAATTCTGCAGAGAAAATTAGAGAGGTAAAGGTGCACTTCATCACTTCTTAAATACCGAGAAACATGAGAAGAGTGAAGTGGGTAGAATTGATGAAACTGAGAAAGCCGAGAAGCGTCGTGAGTCCAAGGGGTATGGATCTGAGATCAGTGCATATTGTCAGGAAGTTGAGGTTGGTGACTCTGATGCGATGGAGAATACAATTCCACAAGATAGTCTGGGGATTGACAGTGAACTCCTTGCAGACCATCTTGCCATGTTTAGCTCATCTAAAATGCAGGAACTGTCTTTAATTCAACAACAGCAGAAGGGGAGGTAATTAACTCAACTGAGCACAGAGGATTTTCGAAATGTTTTACTAGAGCATGATTACATTGATATACCACCGCCGAAACAGTCACCTCAAATGAAAAAATCCCAGGCGAAATATTTCCGCACTTGTCCGTAAATCCAATACTGTGATCCTAGAGTGAAACCCTAGGTAAAGACGAGGGTTAAACCACATTTACTACCACATTCCAGCAAGTGTGGTTCTGTTATGATCGATGCCAGGACATACGTTCTTCAAAATACGTGTGCCTTTGATTCACTTGTTTAAATTCTTCATACGGCTTCTTTGGACCATGGACCCTATCGCGAATTTCTAGAAGCCTCGATAAGCTCATTAGCCAAATTTGTTATGAATTTCCTGGCGAAGGGCGCATGTAGAGAGATTTATACCCAGAGAGCACAACTATTACTACCCCTGTTTCCTCCGAAACCTAACGAAGCATCCTTGGTTCCTATCATTAATGCTCACGGGAATCCGCTGCTCTCATGGAAGCGGTTGATGTCTGAGGATCCTAGCATTATAAGGAATATTGATTGCCCGAATCCTAAGTGTGAAGCGGTAAAACAGCGCAAGGTGTTTACATGGTTCCCTGACATTCAATTAGTCAAACGCTATGGATTCAAGAACTTATAGAACGCGTTAAGATATCACAAAACTTTGTGGAATATTAGATGTTCTTGCGGCGGATCCAGGCGCGAAGAGCAAATTTCTAACTTTCATATTTTTTTGGAGCTTGATGTCCGAGTGGCACCGACCGATCCTGCTCAAACATGCAAACTCTATGACATTCCTGAAATTCTGACATTCAATCGTGAATATAGGTATTATGCGATTTGTTTTATACTCATGTGGATTTTTTATTCGTTGATAATTGATGATTGGAATTATTGGAACAATGGCTTTTTTCAGACTAGCTGGCATCATTGCTTATGACGTTAAGACTGATCACTGTACAGCCTATTGCTGTCGACGTCCTGGAAGCAACGGATCAATCTCCTCGTGCTGGGAACATCATAATGGACTTGCTTGTAAAGTGATACCTGTCCGAGGGAATCCAGAAATTCAAGCGGAGTGTGCGATTTACGTCATGGCTCCGGATAGACGATGATTTGAAGGCTCATCAAGATCTCAGTTTTTTACCTCATCAAAGTTCATAGTTATATCAAAACTTTATTTGTAATAATATCATTATTACTGGATGTTATTTGTTGAAGGAGAAAATATATTAAAAGTCATTTGTATCGATACATGACTGAGTCGATGACATTCACCTAATCTTTGTATGCATGTTCCTCAGAAGAGAGCAATTACAATGAATTTTTGTTTAATTTATTAATAAAAATTCAGTTGGAAGGTCAAAGACCTGTGAAGCCTGTTCTAGAAGACTAGAAAGTGATTTGTTGATTTTTTCTTCCTCAATCACTCGCTTCTAAAAGGAACAAATAGTTACCAAAACTGATCAATTAATTGGGTGGAATCGAAACTAGAAGCACCTTTTCGTTCGTAGAGAAATCTTCATTCTGCTTAGAATTTACATTCTCATGTCTTTTAAATTATCTTATAAGGAAGAAAAATATATCTCAGGTTAATCTCGTGAAGGTGACAATTGATTTTAAAAATCAAGTATTTATTCTTAAGCTTTTACTATATTTTCTTTGGCTTCATTACAGCGCTACATTCAATCATCTATCACGAACACATTTAAACTCTTCATCCTTCTTTTCCTGTTTTCGACTCTGCTTCTACGCTTGTGGGTATTTTTCTGCAACAAAAAAAAACATTCAGTCGATGTTCAATGAAAATTCAATGATGAGGAAAAAATATAACACTACGCGAACGTTTAATGATCTAATCCAGGAGTGATGGGGAGGTTTCAGTTGTGAATCTTTTCAGCTATCAAATATATTTCTATATTTTTACAACTACAACTTATCTGAATGACTTTGACACATCAGAGTTCTACATGCCATATGGTGATTAATCATTTTGTAAACACTTGAAGTCAATTTCCAGGAGCTATTTTGAAACCTCAGATATATTTGGACCTTATCATACTATTTGACGACTAGTCGCAAACACTGCAGTGTGAAGATCATCTTAATGTTCAGTTAACAATTGACAGTACACATAATCTATGAATTGTACGAATGTGAGTTCGATTTTTCTTGTTGCACCCATAGGCGTTCTCACTCTGACAATTAAATTTTTATGCTGTTCAATAATGTTGAATTCATCCATTTATAGGTGGAAACTAATAATTATACACAATAATTGTTTATAGTGGCAATTGGACCGCTTGACACATGCAAATTATATATCTGAGGATCTGACAGATGTGATCGTCGATAATACAGAGACCGCCCAGAAGGTAACCGCTTGGTGGGGATGAATGACGATTGGTTATATGCAGTTAATTAATCAACAATGCATGTACAAACGACCAAATTATGAAATTCGCAATCTACAAACGATTTGCAATAAAATAGAGTCATTTTTTATATTAAATGAACAATTTTAATTTTTTTGTCGGCCAGTAACATGTGAGAAATTGATAAATTAATTACAGCTAATTAATGATTCTACTAACGATATTTTTGCATGTACTATCAAGTACTAACGATGTACAATCACCTACATAAGGTAGTTTTTCTAATTAGTGCAATTGTCGGCTAAGTATCCGGGGGTGAAATTATAGGGGAGATTGTGGCTTGAGGCCAAATTTACCGAGTTCCACCGGTAAATTGAACCAAGGCGACGAAAATCCAGTGCGTTAATTTATGTGAAGGTTCGAAAATGCACGACATGAATATCGTACTCTTAGATATTATAAGGATGAAAAAGTTAATTTTACTATAATTTTGTCAGAAAAATTGCCTAAAGGTTGTAACATTTTATTGAAACAAAGTGGCGCCCTCCACAATGATCACCGCTTCGAAATTGCCAAAGAGGATAGACCTGAGTAGAGGCCCGGATCGGGGGGTTTGACTGACTCCAAAAATGTTAGTTGGTACCCCACGGGAAAGGCGGCGTCCCGGTCGAATTGTCGGTAAATGTGAGTCGGGTGCGTGAGTAACTCGGCAGTAGCAGTCCCGCTGTGACAGGGACAAGTTCGGAGGTAGACTTTTGTCCTCCTTGTACTCAATGTTTACTTTATGTTTTTCAGTTGATTTATTCGCCGACTAATTAATATTAAGGGATGAAACAAAGACTGTTCAATGGCGAATTAAATTGCCCATCCATCAACCCCCGTTTCATCCCTTAATCTCTGCANGCCCATCCATCAAGCCCGTTTCATCACTTAATCTCTGCAATAAAAAAATTAATATTGCGACGAAAGTCACGG
>NW_021680584.1:149369-173854 GCF_001412515.2 Diachasma alloeum
AATTTAATTCTCCATCGAACAGCATTGGTTCCATTCCTTAATGTTAATTAGGAGCAGAGATACGATTTTTGAATTAGCGGGCGAATTATTGGGGAGTCTGCGCCGAGAAAACATTGGGTGTCTTATAGCGCCGTGACTTTCGTCGCAATATTAATTTTTTTATTGCAGAGATTAAGTGATGAAACGGGGGGTGATGGATGGGCAATTTAATTCTCCATTGAACAGTCTTTGTTTCATCCCTTAATATTAATTAGTCGGCGAATAAATCAACTGAAAAACATAAAGTAAACATTGAGTACAAGGAGGACAAAAATCCCCCTCCGAACCTGTCCCTGTCACAGCGGGACTGATACTGCCGAGTTACTCACGCACCCGACTCACATTTACCGACAATTCGACCGGGACGCCGCCTTTCCCGTGGGGTACCAACTAACATTTTTGGAGTCAGTCAAACCCCCCGATCAGGGCCTCTACTCAGGTCTATCCTCTTTGGAAATGGCATCGGATAGACTTTTTTTTTTGCGAAAAGGCGGAAGATGGTATCATTAGAGAGCAGGTAAAGAAGATTTCCGGAGGACTTATCAACAGCGCGTTTCTATCCAATAACCGACCCAGCAGGCAATTTATCAACTGGTACAACAGTCGGTAATAAAACTTGTACCGGTATTTACTTTTATGCGGGAGACCTGCTTAGAACGTCTGACAGAGAGCAGGAAGATGAACAAAATGTATTTAAACGCGTTCTTTCCTTCGTCAAATTTATTATCGTAACTTTTCTCTTGAATTTTAAGTGAAAAATAAAAACACCTGTCATTGCTGTTTACTTCCTGCCATCCTCATCATTTTGTTTCCCCATGCATCATTTCCGAACGAAGTCTATGTATCTTATAATCATGAGAAAATGTATTAAAATTCACACAATGTTATTCGTTATATGTTTTAGCTCTTCGATTGACCCACTAATTCGACTAATTGGTTATCCTATCGTATAACATTTGAATGATTATATGCGGAAGGTTAATCAGAGGAAAGGGGGAGGGGGAATCAAATAAGTAGTGATCGTGCTGATGAAGTTGAAGAACATATTACATTTTTATTTTATTTTATTTTTTTTTTTATTTCCTCTTTACCTTTATACATTAAGTCATCATTTGTTTTAGAAAAATCCTTACATATATAGTTGTACTCGTATTGAATTCTTATTTTAATAAAAAAGCGTCCAAATAATCTGAAACTGGTCAACCAGCATGCCTCGTCTTAATCATTCATTTAAAAAATGTCAATCATACATTTGGCATCGAATGATAAACACACCTTTATTTTCTTAATGTTATATAAACGTTATAATAAAATTCAGTTATGGAGTTGCAGAAAAAAAAAATCGTATTTATGTGGCTCAAGCAACAGAAAAACCCGACAAACTCCAGTCGCTGACCAGAACACAAACGAATGGTCACTCCGAAAAATCCTCACCCATTAGATTTGAACACTCGTTGATAAATATAATTGAGTTCATTTCTATCTGAACTCGTTGAGTCATCAATTGGGTGGTAAAACGAGGAAGTGGGTTTTCATAATCTTGTTAAATAAGGAATTATCTCCGTAATGAATGATTGTGGGGTAAAATGTCAGAAGACATTTTCAGAGGGAAATTTCCTCACCAAAAAAAATTACTTTTTACATTTTCTCCTAAATTCACTCATTAGTGAGATAAATCCATAATTGAAATATGTTAAAATATCTTACCAATTATGTTTTACCATCATTTAAAAAATAAGTACTTTATATTCATTGTATTTTCTCTCTCAGTACTCTCAAAGTATTGAACGTTTTTTAAACATTTTTGTTTATACTTTAAGTATCAAAGGCACTTGAATCACAATCGTTGAACTATTCAATTAAATCTAATGAGCCCTAGATGAATATACAAGTCTTAACTTGTAATTTTAGTAAAACAATCGAGTAAATCAGATGAGCAAGAAAACTCTCTTCATTAATTCGTGATTATCTTCCAAACTATAAGGTTTATCGAAAAACGTTCGAAAGACGAAAGACTTTTTTGCAGCTTATAAAATTCTCTACAAAAAACTTTTTACGACATTTTCTCCTAAACCCAGTAGTTTTCTAGTTATTTCCAAAATAAACTCCACCAGTATATCAACTCACCTCATTTCTCGATTTTCACAAGAATAAATGAAAACTTTGGAATTTCTTCGAAATAGAAAATGAAAAATAAACTTGAAAAAATTAAGGAGTAATCTTTGTCACGGACTTTGAAACTCGGTGAGACCCCCAGGGTTTTAATACGTTTTTACATAATAAATAAAAAAAAAGATGTTCATCACACATCTTAGATGATCATTAATAAATTTTTTAGGCAAGCATGCCTCGTCTCACCTCGAAAACTACCTACCTAAAGGCAAAAAAAAGTACTACAAAAGACAATAAAGCCTCCTCCAACCCCATAAATCAGGACGAATTCGCGCCTCTCAGTGAAGACCCTTCTGTTCTCCAACTTCCTCCACAAACTCCCTCCACAAACTCATTGGAAAATCCTCAACCAACCCTACAGATCTCCTCCCACCTCTGAAATACTACAGGACCCCTACAAAAATTTCCTCATCAACACAACTAGATCATCCCTTTAGAGATTAGGAGGATACAGGGGATCACTTCCCTGATGTTAATTTGGTGATAGACGCATCCGGCGTTGCACAAGGAGCATCGCAATTGTCCACCGACTCTTCTCTCTTCCCACAAAACTCCACAGGGGACACAAATTGCCAAATGATTGCACGGTTTTGCAACCAATTCGATTGGCCTCTCCACGCAAACATGGCAAAGCCAGTCATAGTCGCCGTTCTGTGCTCTTGGGATGAAAACCCTCTCAATGTACATCTCCTGAGGACATAGCGGGCACGGAATGTTAAGTGGGAGGTTAGGGATTTGCTCGTCAGCCTCTATCATGACCTCTTCTCTGCAGGGACGACAATAAGTGAGGCATATACAGGGTGCTGCAATGTACTCTACAACGTTAACGTCACACCGGACGCAGCGTGATCGAGGTCTTGGTAGTTTTCGCACATTCTCCGCTAAGAAAGATAAATAATGTATCAATCAATAATGACGCAGTGCATCGACTAGCATTACTGGGCCTATAAAAGTAATTAGGAGATGAGTGAAGTGATCCTGAGGGTCAGAGTATGTGAGTAGTCAAATGATTCCAAGAGTCAAGGGATCTTCAGGGTGGAATGATGTTGAGAATCAAATGATCTTAGAGAAATTTTAACGCGGTCAATTGGGCCTAGTACGATAACAGAAGTCAGGGGAAAAGGATCGGGTCAAAGAAAATGTTCCTCACCAGCAATGATGTGCTCAGGAGGGACGGGTGGTTGATGAGGGTTATCCAATATGATTCCACCGTGTTCCTCTACTCTCTCCATCGCACGATCTTCGTTGGGCTCTTGTACAGCTGGAATCATCTGCAGTACTGCAGGGATAATATCAGGTACTGGTATGTCCTCCACCTCAAGGTGCTCTTCATCTGCACATAGGAGTAACATTATGTAGTAATTTACATACTGCTACCTCAGAAAAAAAGAGGGACAAGAGTGCAAACAAAGGAGACAACCCGAGTGGCAAAAGGAGAGATGAGTCAAGTGATCATGTGGGTTTTATGGTCGTTTTATCATGTCACGTCCGTTACCTATGAATTCATCCTGATGATCAACAGCCATTTGTTCACGCTGGGGCACTGGTGGCACTGCACCGACTACCGGATGCCTATCATCTTCAACCTCCTCACCAGCATCCCTTATAACAACCGGATCAATTTGACCAACCTCCTCCTCGAGGAGCTCTTCATCTGCATGAATGAGTAACATTATGTAGTAATTTACATACTGCTACCTGAGAAATCAGGGTGACGACCCGAGTGGAAAAAGAAGAAATGAGTCAAGAGATCGTAAGGGTTTCAGGGTAGTTTTATCATATCATGTCTGTTACCTAGATAATGATCCTGGTGATTAGCAGCCTGGACAACAATTTGATCAGGTTCAGGTACTGGTGGTGGAGCGTTGAAGTTTATGTTCAACAGAATGCGGCGGTTAGGGACATGGTGTCGTCCCTGCACCCCGATTACCATCTCAATGTTGGGAAGAACGACTTTGGCAGTGCGCCAATCCTCATTATGAAGGAGATTACGCATGAAGGGTAACTGTATTTGTCGACCCATGGGAAATACCTCAGATCAGGTGATGACATCATCTTGGAATTCACGCCAGAAGCGATGGAGTGATTTCGTCGCCACACAGCTGCCAATCACTGGGACATTGTTGGAGGACACACGGTCACCACGTGCAAGGAGATCAATAGCATTCCACTCTAGTTCGACCGTCTTCAGTGCCTTAGCTGGATAGGGAGAGCATAGTCATGAGAATCATTGTAATAAATAATAAAGAACAAACAGGTAGGCGCCGAAAACGTGGAAAGAAAATAATCTGATTACAAACAAAATTAGAGGTGGGAAAAACTGGAAATTACGTCGCACACGTGGACATCTGTATGAAGGTACAATTGTTAAAAACAACCAATCCGGAAAGATTGATGAATTTGTGTGAGACGGCCCCTTGTATGAGTGATATAAGATATCGTTAGTTGTATAGAAAAGTCCCGTAAGTGCCAAAATTGCAGAAATTCAATGTAAAAAGAGAAACGAAAAGCGAATATAAGAACTGGAATTAAAAATTCGAAATTTTTTGTAACAGGACATTTTTTGGCACTTACATTACTCTTCCATATAGCTAACGATATAGAGCAAGTCAGCAAGGGCAACTTCCGCGGGATCGACGGCTATATTCTTAGCTGTATTTTAGGATGTGGGTATTTTACTTTCTCTATTGGGGCGTCCACCTTTGGGTGTGGCGAGCATTTCATAAGGACGAGGTTAGCGAGGACTATTACATAAACTATTGATAAGAAATTCGAGGATGGAGTAAGCTGTGTGAGGATTTTACATGGGGCTGTGGATCGAGAGTTCATTGGGCCAGGGTGTAAGGCGGTTGATCACAAGATGGGAGGGGAATTGTTGTAAGGAATGATGTGGAGGAAGGTGTGGGAGACCTCATCTGCACGCACTTGACGAATCCGATGATCTGGGGGTATATGAATTCTAAGGAGGAGAGGTCTGTGGGACTGGCGTCGACGTTGGAACCTGCTGAGACTGGCAGAAAGCCTGTGGTACGGGGGGTGCACAGTGTAGATTGATTGACATGAAAAACGTGGGGATTTCAATGCTGTAATTTCAATGCTGCAATTTCAATGCTACACAATATCTTTTCCTATTTCGTATGAAGACGAGGAGTTTTCGTCATTATGCTAATAGTCATTGCCTTGGGCGCGAATATAAGGTCACATTCATCGGGGGAGAACTCCATAGCCCTAGGCATGTAATGTACCATTCTGGGGATCTCTGAGCTTACATGAGTCAAGAGCGAGTGTTAAAATCATTTGAGGGGAAAGAATTATTTTTGGTCAAGTAACAATGATTTTTTCCACAACGCACACTGTCAGCGGTATTGCATATATGCGGACAGAATTATGGAAAATATCTTCTTCTGAAATTAGTTGCAGTGGTAAATCACGAAGGGTCGATACTCACCGAAAAACTCCCAGAAGCTATTACCGAGCCCACGTCCATCTGTCATCCCCATAAGTCGTCTTTCGTGAAGTTGTGCGGCATTGTTGAAGGCCCCTGATTTCATGTACAAGCTCAATGTCTCGGGATTCATATCATTCCCCAACCAACCTTGAAAGCGTCGTGTCAGGGAGCCAAAGACATCACGATAGTCCTCGGGCATAATGTCTCACAGATAGTGGACTGCATCGACCATGTTATTCGCTGGAGACATGATCATAACTCCGAAATTCAAGAGCATGGCCACGTGATCATCATTTGTAAGATCAATCGCCTCGGACATAGCTGCTGATTTGACAATGCACTGGAAACCGATTATTAATTACGAGGTTATTCAAAAAAGTTTCAAATATTCAATTTTCTCAGGTATTAACGGTGATGGTAAATCACTCAAGGAGTCGAATGAAACTACTGGCTGGTCGCTATCAATAAATTTCAGAGTTGAGAAAGGCCAAAAATTTTAAATCTCAAAAAATGGATTAACCATTATTGATGGATAAGAATACCTTCCAGATGACCTCTCGGGCCTATATCAATGATGAATAACTTGAGAATTCTCAGGAGACAAAAACGGCGGGTTTCTGTCAAGAATCATTTTTTGGCCACACGGGCACGAGGTGGAAGGGAAATCTTACTTTCCGCCTACTTTCACGAAAAATATACTGTTAAACATATGTGAGATAGAATGAAGGACCTTCACCCACGTGCTTATCACCATCGCCTAGATTAGAAATATCTTTTGGTTTGCAAGAAATTACATAAAATTAATTGCTTTTATAATACCCCCTCCCCCCGGGGAGGGGGGGGGGGGGTTATGAGAAAGTAAAAATGGGATATTTCGGCGTTGGAAAACTATTGAATTGCTTTTTCTATCTTATTAAATGTAAAACAGTCGGCAAAAAGTCTACATAATTTTGTTGGAAAATTGTGATTTAATACAAAATATCCTAAGCTCTAGTCTGGACCCAATTACTCTAATTGAGCATGAGCAGAGAAACAACTAATGGAACTTGGAAATGAACAATGTATCAATTCATTATATACTAAATTGTGGTGAACAAATTTCAAACTTACTCTCATAATATCATCGTAAGACAACGGCATTTGAATGAGGGGGAATTCACGTACGACTGCCAATCTTCCAAGGAGCTGGGCGTGGATGGTCGCCATCCCGGCGTTCTCACCGATGGCAATGCGGACCTCGTGGATTAGGATTTGATAGAGATCTTCAGCATCGTCGTTCAGGAGAACCCAACCCAGTAAAAAAGCCTTGGGGGAGCGAATATACGTATAAATATAAATATTGATATACCCATTCAGAAAAGTAATCAAAGGCCTTACGGTGTGGATGACAGGAGCAACTCCAGAATAGCTCAATCCGGTTAGTACTGACATCATGGTTAATTTTTTCGAATAATACTGTTGTAAGTCACAAGCCTAGAGTGGCGCAGAAGAAGACGGTACGATATGAAGCGTGAGAATGAGGAGCAAGGCAAACAATTAATGACGATAGAGGCAATAAGAGTATTAACCAATCACTTGAATGTTGGGTTCGTTCAGTTAGCTCGCGGTTTTCGGACCCAGCGACATAAAATATCGTAGATCATTCCGTCCACAAAGTACAACATTTATGTAATAATTAAAAATAATTAATAATCGTCAATAATTACAACTAATTAATATAAACTCACATTTGCCAGAAAATACTTTGTGGGCCTGATGATTTAATGTACTATTGCGTACGAGAATGAACATGTAAAGCGTATAGGAATACAAGATGATTACCCAGGGAAGGAAAAATTGATTATTTCAGCGCATATATGTCACAGTGCAGGCTACCTTCGATGTCATGGAATGGAAATAGAAATAAAATGAATGAAAACAGAAATAACAATAATATATTTGCAACGGGACAGTATATGGTCAGGCGGGTAGCGTATATATGGCTCCAATGGACGTTCAAGCTGATAAGCAGCGTTTAGTTTATCCAGTACTACGAGGTAAAATAACGTATTATTTCGTGTTAAAATAACGTATTACCTTATAAGTGCTCTTTAATGGTATTGGCCCAAAATTTTCATCTATTTTATAGTTTTCTCCGATGGAACAATGTGTTACATTCCAAAGAGTAAAATAACATATACGTTATTTCTACGATATATCCGTTATTTATACTATATATATGAATCATCATATGTCCTCTCATGAGGAATAGGGGAGGGTGAGGCAAGACGGACACACGGGGTAAAATGGACACCTATAAAAAATTGTTTCATTTTTAATTTTTAAAATTTTCATATGTTTCAACAAACACCAACAGATGAATGAGATATTTGGCAATTAGTGAATTGATAGGCAAAAACCCAAATAACGCAAAGAACTCGCTAATGATTAAGTGCATCCGCGAATGGGGTTGAAGATGTCTATTTGGGTTGTCTTTCAACTGTATTCTTTATACTAAATTTATTACATTGTTAATCAATTTAAAAAATTGATGTTTTTTGAGCCATGAATATTACATTTACTCTGATAATAATTAAATAATTTTCACCAACGCATTTGTTACTTCAGATAGTCCCTCTATAGTCCGAGAAAGACATTCCATGACATTCCATGGTGTTAATTGCCAGTACACCAGTTTAAATGAAAAGACGTCCGTTTTAACCCACTCTCCCTGAACTCACCCTTTGTAATTCACTGTTTCCCTCCCCGCCGTCTCCCTTTTCGACGCCCAAGCAATGGAATTACTTCTGGATTATCGCGCACCCCTTTACCCCTCTCTAACGATTGATAAAAATTCTATTTATTTCTTTTCTGTTTGGTCGAAATTCTCAGAATCAGTTTCTCCAAAAAAAACTAGAGCGAAGACAAACACATAGACCACGCCCACGGAATCATGTGGAGGGAACACAGCATGCAGCAGATACGAGTAAAAAGGCGGTTGAAATAAAATGGACACTTTCGACTTTCTGTCTGATTACAATAAATAAACTAAATCAAATCGTTTCTTCATCTTTTCCCCAATTTTGAGTCATCTTCACCTCGATTTTCCCTCCCCCACTCTGTCATATAAATCAGGGTTAAAACAAGCAGGGGTTCGAGCCTGTCCGGCAGAAAGCATGCGACAATTACTTTTTGTCTTATTAATCTTTTTCTTTCTTATATTTCCACCAATTCCATTGGTAGTGAGCTTCCGAATGGATCCGTATCAATTTCCTATTCCTAAAACAGGCATACATACACAACGACATTCATTCCGTTTTTACAAAACCATCACACCTTTGCCTTTAATTACACTGCGTAATCTGCCATAGGTATTGGTTTATTGTGGTATTTTACTCACCCCCATCATAATTTTCGAACTGCATTGATGAATAACTCATTATTTGAAAGTCGTAAACCGTCGAAAGAAAATTCTATCTAAAATGAATTTATGCAAAAAATTGAATATCTCCAAAACCACTCGACCGATTGCGCCATACAAAATAACAACCTTCAGTATCGTAAGAGCTATAACTATACCAAATTTTAACTTGCTATCCCCATTTTTTCTCAAGTTATTGGGTCTTCAAGACTAAACAAGTTGATATCTCGATTTTTGCAAAGGGTAGAGTATAAGCTTTTTATGAAAAACGGAAAAATCTAAATATCTCGAAAACTCTGGATAAATGGGCATACGTATTTTGATTGATTCGGATAGAAGACATTGAGACGAACATTTTGAAAAAAAAAATTGAAATCGATTGAATATTTTTTGAGATATTATATAAAACACATTTAAACACAAAATTGAATATCTCAGAAACTAATTAACCGATGTAGCTCATATTCAATAACGGTCGTTACGATAATAAGAGATAACTTCATACCAATTTTCAAGTTGATATCTCGATTTTTGCGAGGGATAGAGTGCGTACAAACTTTTTTTTTTTATGAAAAACGGAAAAATCGAAATATCTCGAAAACATTGTATGAATGGGTAAACATATTTTGATTGACTTGGATAGAGGACATCAAGACGAACATTTAAAAAAAAATATAGAAATTGGTCCAATAGTTTTAGAGATTTTCGCGAAAAACGATAAAAATACAAATTGCTCTCTCAAAAAACAAATGGACCGATCGGGCTGAAATTTGGCACAAAGGTACTCCAATTCAATACCAAATATCTGACAAAAATTTCAAATTTCTTGTAACTGTTTTAGCCCTCTATTCGTTTAATTTACGAAAAAATGACCACGAGATGACCGTGAGCAGAGACACACACGGTGTCCAAACTTCGTATTTTTACGTTTCAGACCAATCTACATCATTTCCAAGCAAAATTAGAAAATGTGAAAATCTAATGATTTCAAAGCTTCCATTCGGAAGCAAAATGCAAAACTTACACTGGTGTAACCGATCAGTTCCATCATCCAATCGTACTGAATTTATCGACTTTTCATCTCAACGTCTTATGGCATTCTTGATCGGTCTTTTTTTTCTGATGATTATTCCGTCGAAAATTGCGCAGACGGACCTCCTCTCTTGCCCACTAAATAATCAATTCCCTTATTTCCCTATGAAATACGTCTCCAGATATTTTCGATTTGGCTGATTAATTATTTCTAAATGACATTCTCCAAGTGATAAAAATGAAAATACATACGTGTTGCCATCACGAGTGAATTCTCGAATATAGCTGTAATCGTTTACTTCAATCCGGTCGCGGTCGGCCCTGATGTAAACCAGCCACTGTCGATTCCTTCTGATGGCCATTCTATTCTGTCGTTCTATTGTTATCAATTTTTTCACATCACTACGTTATATTTGAATTAAAGTAAAGCATGTGGAAGAAACCTGATGCAGTCGTCACGCCGGTTGCCGACACGGTGAACGCTTAATCACGAAAACGATTCCATCGTCCCTTCAGCGGCTCACCATTTACCCCCTCTCCTACCCCAACTCCCTCATCTATGGTTGAATTGAGGAGATTGTAGCCCTCAAATTTACCCCCACTTTTACCAATCCCCACTACAATTCTTGTCTCGTACCATCGTACTGATAAAAGAGTAGTTTTGAGCTCCTATCTCCCCACCATTGTGATATACTGGGGTTATATGGGATCCGAAAACTAAAATCTCGTCAGTATGATAGTATATGTTTGGTGCGATTATACCGATATACTTTCATCAACGTTACCAACAGATCACTGTAAGTGAATATGAGAATTCATCATGCCGGTCATTCCGAGGAAAAAACATCTTAAATATCCTAAAATATTACATCTCCTGACTAAGCATGTCTTTACCTACAAATCAGGGTGGCGTACAAGTATTAGGTAAATATCAAGATGACAATCTCCGGATCTCTCTTATTTTCAAATTCCGCCATCTCCTATAGATCTTTCTCCTGGAAAAAGATCCCCGTAAAAATTGTCCTATCGCTATTAGATTCCGAGAAATATCTAGAAACCCGATCTGTCCCCAGTAATATAAACTGAATCCATTTTACCACTTTATCAATAAATCTAACCAGTAATTATCACCATAATTACAGCTCATTGCACAAATCTCAATTGAAATTCTCATAGACAACGTTATTGTTATTCTCATCATTTCAATTACAGATACCCTTCTTGATTTACTCTCGAATTTCTTTTGTTGCAGTTACTACGAATGCATAAAAAAGAACTCTGACCATTGCAAAGTGCGAGGTAAATTGGTCAATGGCGAGGAGTTCATTGTGATCGAAGGAGCTGTCCATCGTCACACCCCAGACGAACAGTATTTACACGTTGAAGCATTCAACGACGAATTACATCAAAGAGTGACGAATTCATTAGCAGATTTTCGGCTGATTTATGATGATTTAGCTAGCGAGTAAGTGTTTCGTTCAGTGGTGACAATTCAGTGGTGACAGTGGAAAAATTAAAGTATGTATATTCTCTTATTCTCATCTCCTCTCAGGATTTCGCCTCATATGTCATCTACAACCCGTTAAAGTAGCTCTACCCTTACGGTAAATTAAAAGATTATAGAAAACTGCAAAAAAATTCCAGACATTCGATTACATTCGGAATCGTAATTTTTTTCTCAATTTAATTATCGTTTTGATTTTTAAAAGAATAAATGTTTAAAAGGAAAGATTTAACCCAGTGTCTTATGTGAAAATCAACATTTCCATTGTAATAAATCTTTAAAATCTGAATTTTTTATCATTACATGTTAAAAAATCAAGAAATTTTTTGACACTTCTTAAACAATGATCCACCGTTTTGCAAACAAGTTCTATTATTTATTTATAAGAAAGAAATGTTTTAAAAAATATCAATATTTTGCGAAATTTAATTTAGATAATACTTACTGGGTTTGATTTTTTTCAAATTTTGCTCATGCAATTTAGTTGGAAAATTCAAAAACTGAAAATAGTCGAAAGTATCGTAGACGGCCGGTCAAAGGTAGTGTAAAGGTAGTGCCCGGCCGGAGGGTAGAACTACTTTAATAATTCCTGAAACTCCCTCAAAGGAAAATGCGGTAAAACAGGAGAGAACAAAAGAAAAAATGGTATACAAAAAATCATAATTACTTACACTCGCAAAAAGTCAATAACTTAGGGGAGGGGGAGGAAAAAAACGACTCTTTTGATGTTTTTGCTTCCGAAGGGAAGCATTATTTTTGGTCGATTTTTCGATTTTCTAATTTTCATTGCAAATGATCTAGAATGTCATGAAACGTGAAAAAATGATGTTTTTGAGGTTGCGTCTGTACGTATGTATGTGCAGAATGGCTGTTTTGGGGGTTTATTTTTAGAAATTTTAACATAAATACGGTGAAATTCGCAGATAAAAACTTGAAATTTTTACTGATGATAGCTATGAATAAGCCCCACTTTGTGGCTCCATTTGGGCTCAATCGGTCCAGTAGTTCCTGAGATATTGCCAATTGTTTAAATTTCGTTTTTCAGCTATATCTCCTCAATAAATGCACCGATTTCAACTTTTTTTTTTCAAAATATTCGTCTCGATGATCTCTACCTGAATCATTCATAATACATAGACCAATCACTGCTGAGTCTAGGAATATTGCCGTTAATCGGTTTTTTTGTGAAAAACGTTGTGCGCGCGATAACTCGATAAAAAATGTTAATATCGATTTGAAATTTGGTATGCTTGTAGCTTTTATGACATAGATGGATGGTATTTTGAATGGGCAAAATCGACCGAGCGGTTCGCGAGATATTCAATTTTTTGTAGAAATCCATTTTGGCAAATATCTCCTTAACTATTCGAGGGATTAAATTTTTTTTTTTTTGAAATACTCGTCCCAATGACCTCCATCTGAAGAACCCATAATATATCGAACAATCGCTGTTGAGTCTAGAGATATTGCCGTTAATCTATTTTTTTGCGAAAAACGTTGTGCGCGCGATAACTCGATAAAAAAGGTTGTTGTTGACTTGAAATTTGGTATGTTCGTAGCTTTCATGACATAGACGAATGGTATTTTGAATGGGCAAAATCGACCGAGCGGTTCGCGAGATATTCAATTTTTTGTGGAAACCCATTTTGGCCAATAACTCCTTTACTTCTCGAGGGATTAAATTTTTTTTTTTTTTAAATACTTGTCTCGATGACCTCCATCCAAAGCACCCATAATATATCCAACCAAGATATTCAATTTGTTCTGAAAATTCGTTTTGATGAATATCTTAGGGGAGAGCGGGGCAGAACGATTTTCAAAATCTTCCAAATGCAAAATTTCAAATTTACAAATTTAATTGTAATTGAGCTTCTTACGAATCGATTCCCGAGGGATGAAGTTAGTTAGATAATTGTTTTGAGTATTTGATTGAAAGAAAAAAACATATGTCTTATCGAACTATAATTTGATTTCAATAGTTGATCCAAATTCGGAACGCTATTCCATATGAAAGAAGAAAAGTTGCACTATGGAATACCATCTGGAATGAGAATGATTTTTTTGAATTCGAATGGGACGTGTATTCATCAGCACAGATCAGTCTGTTTTGGAAAATACGAATGAAATCGAGAGAAATAATTGAATCGGAGTAAAACCACATAATTTTACATATGAAATTTTTAAGAGGACGAAATGATTTTATATACTACGGTTGAAATAATAAAAATAAAAAATAGACGATGCACTTCTTCCCTTCGGAAGCTTATAACCAATGTAATTGGTAGCAGAAAAATGAAGACTTTTGACATAACAGTGTGGTGTCACAAGTCTTCTGTCGAATAGGGTCGGTCGCCTGCTTGTTTTAAGTTGTAAATTTTTCTGAACGTTTTTTCCTCATCTATAACAAATTCCCGTACACGTCGGAACTAAACAAATTTGTTGTTTTGAGGCCATTGAGTACCAGTGTTTGAGTACTGATTGGGCTAATCAATCACGTCATAATAATTATCAATTCTCGGTCATTGTGCAATTGATATGTTGATTCGAGGATGACTAAGAATCCGCAATTAATCAATTCTATTCGATTCCACAGACTTCCGGAAGCCGCTTCAACAACATTTGTGTCTGCTGAACGTTCAATGCACCGTTGGCGCAAAAAAAATCGCCCTCCAATACCGACATCCTTATTACAATTCGCTCACATTGTAAACAACGATCCGCAGTGGCATCATTTGAAGCAGCATAGACTAGGAGAATTCACGGTAAACACCGTACCAGTTGGTGACGCCAATCATATCACGGTTATTGGCGATTTGGAGTTTCTACGCACAGTCAACCCCACAACTCTAACAATTGATGCAACATTCAACGTTTGTCCACGGGTTCCAAAACATCACCAGTTCCTTACAATAATGAGGAGGATTACAGATACGGTAAAATGTGTCACATCTCTGTGCTTACTGGAAATTATAAAGAATTATTATCAATTCCATTAATGATTAAATTATATGTAAATGTAACCAACGATTGTTTACAGGAATTTCAAAATAGACTAGTTTATTTCAAATTTTTTAGATGCCTTCATTTAAAAAAACCCTTTGCTACAGTTATATAATCAGGTCCATAATCCCATGTTTTCGATAACACTTTGTAATCTTGGTATCATTCGATTCGAAAAAGACCAGAAATGAATATGTGTGATGACCAAGTTTATGAACGACGTTGATGTATCTGAATGGTTCTAGGATCTACCAATTGCATGGGTGTTTATGGAGAGGAAAAATACATTGGCATATATACAAGTCTTGGAACACTTTACCGCAATGCTAGCACCACACATCCACCCTACAATCATCCACATTGACTTCGAACGTTCCCTGAGGAATGCAATTGAACGTACCTATCCTGATGCAAGAATAGTCTAATGCTATTTCCATTACCTACAGGTGAGATTACAAATGAAGTCAGTACGTGTATTAATAGAATAATATTCTATAATAAATACAATTGTTAAGTGACTGTAGTGGTCACGCTGGTAGCGTACGTATACATGTGAAACTGAAAAATAAAAAATAAGTACAATTGTTTACATCTCAGAGCCTGAGGAAGAGATTGAGCAAAAAAAAGAGTAAAGCTGCAATCACAAAACTAAAAGGTTGGGAACAAGGGAAAATCTTTTATCGGAAACTGATGGCTTTGCCATTGCTACCAGCTGAAGATGGTGGATACGAACAGTGAGACCTGAAAATTTTAATGTTTTCATACTACGCAATCGAGTCTCCAACTCAATCGAGGCATATCATCGCGTTCTTCGCAAAAGAATTGGAACGCATCCATCGATCTGGCAATTCACAGGTTTATTCTCCCATCACTTTAAAAAATTGTTGGAATTATTGAATTTCACGGGCATACCAACCGTTACAGCAATATTTTAATATATATTTTCGAGGAAACGCCCTGAGTAGTAATGAAGAGAATTGAAAGCTTTAGTTTATTATGATGAAAACGAATACTCTATTTTTGTATTATATTGAAAGCGAGTCATTTCCTAAGAGAATATCAAGATATCTTTTTCGTAGGCACATGTGTTATTTACAAACAACGTTCTCTGACCTTTATTCACCTAAAATAACTCATTGTCTACAGAATTTTGTATTTTACAAGAGCTTTACATTATTTAGATGCAATGGAATCAGTTGATCTCTTAATCGTCTCGAGAATGAGTCATCTCAAATAAATAACGAGATACATCTCTTAGATATTTCTGTAGCTACTACAATTTTTATTCACAGAATACACCTGCATATTTGCTTTTATTATGGAATAAACCTTGGTAAATGTAATGAGGGATTCCAGAGACACAAATGTTTTTTTTACGTTTCTCATTCGAAATTAAACTAGTTACCGGAAAAGTCTCTTGATATCTTTACTCAATATTACTCATTATTAATATAAGACATTTTTGAAATTATGAATTTGCAGAATCTCTCAGGAAAGTCCAAGTCGTAACTTGTACTGAGAAGACAGCACTCGCTCGTGGAAAACCAGTGAGACGACCTCAAGCCACAAAATATATCAATCGAGAAAATATATTACAAAGGGCTTGGCAATTATACCGAGAAGGAGCCCTAGACATTGCAGCGTTCCTAGGATGTTCGAATCATTTCCTCCGTGCCTTCAACAACAAATTATTGCTCCATAATGCGCAGCAAGTCGACTACTTCGCTACAATCCAGGAGCACATTGTCGGTTAGTACTCCTACCAAGACACATATGGAATGTTGATAGAAAATTATACATCAAGATCTCTTAATTATAGTAAATAAATGAAATCAATTGGAGAAAAACATCTTTGAATATTCAAGAAGCAGTAGATTCCGGATATCGTTGAAATAAAATTCTAGAGTTCTTTTTAATATACGTCCATCTTTCTTCAGTTCAAAATATTTGTCGAAAAGTCATGAGAAAACTTGATGTACCCATCTCATTCTGGCACCTGTCTACTGATACGTATTTCCTTCTTTCTTTTTTTAATCCGATGTGATTTCCTTCTAGGAATTCCACCCACTGGACATGAAATCCAAGCAGTCAGAGCCGATCAATTAATTGCAGAAATCCACATAAAAAATTTCCCAACTGCAAATGAAATCATTGAAATCTTGTTGTGTAAGGATAAAAATTTTTTACTCTTTTTCCTATCTTTAAGGAACCCTTGACACTGCAGATTCTCCACAGGATTTTTTTATCTCAATAGTTCAAAAGTGGCTAATTTTCCATAGAAGTCCTTCATAGTCACGTATTAAAAAATCGTATAGAAATTTTCTATGCGGATTGAGTATAGAATTTCTATAGGATTTTTGTATATGATATTCGGATATTTCTATACGGATATTTTTTATACAAATTATTTCTATACGATTTCTATAGGTTTGATCCTATACGACCCACTGGCACATGTATAGAAACATTTCGTATGGAGTTGCGACATTTCTCTACGTTTTTCTCTGGAGCCTTTAGACATCTTTCGTATGAAAACACAAATTTATGTATAGAAATAATTCGTATAGAAAATATTCGTATAAAAATATCCGAATATCATATACGGAAATCCTATAGAATTTTTATACGCAAGCCGTATAGAAAATTTCTATACGATTTTTTCATACGTGGTGCTACCTTACAAGTAGTACAAAATTCGCTTTACCACAGTAGAAATTCAAAATAATATGTATTTTATGTTTAATTTAAGAATTGAAGTATGGTCGTTTTTGAATTTTGTTCCTCTTCCATGAGATCCATTTTTATTATTAATTCTACTATATTTTTTATCCGTTATTTCAGTGAGAAGACTAGATGTATCTATCTGTGATTTGTGCAATAATTCAGTCACTGAATATGTTGCATCACCATGCAGACACTGGTTTGGTTGTCAAAATTGTACACTGCTGTACGTTCAGACGTCTCTGGAGGTGAATGCCATTTTGAAGTGTCGGTGGTGTCTCCAGGAGTGTCGTGCATTCAAACGTGTTTATGTGAGTGCAATCTTGCATTCCTTCAATAGAAAATGATTAGTCCACTAAAAAAATCGATGTTTCAGATTACGTGAACATCTCTTCGGGGAAGGGAAATTCTGGAAGGCATGTTCAGGAAAAAGTCTCAAGAATATTCATGCAGTTATCATAAGTACTTCACGGTTCTCACTTATCTTGTACTATTTCTCCCTCATTCAATAAACGGAACAAACATGTATCTCATTTGTTCGATTGGTCAAAAACCCCAATAGATTGAAAATTCCAATAGATTCTTATTCAATAACAAAATATACAATCAACTAATGAATACAACATGAATGAGTAAAATAATGAATATGAACAATTTAATAAATCCTAGTTGTTGATTATTTATGTATAATCCTTGTCAGTACCATATCCTCTATGGCATCGTAATATTTTAGTACATTAGAGTACAAGGGCACAAATTTCGTTTTCAACGAATGTATAGTTTACAGGCCGAGCCGAAGGCGAGGTCTGTACATATATTCGTTGAAAACGAAATTTATTACCTAGTGCTCTATAATATTTTATGTCAAGTCGTGCAAAAGTCGAGTTTTGAGCAGGCTGCGCGAAGCGCAGCGTGCGATAAACTCGACTTATTGCACGGCGCGACATAAAACATTTTTTTTAATAAAAAAAACGTATTTGATCTGTTTATCGAGAACTGTCTTATCGATTACAATTCTCTTAACTCCACCTTAGGAATCGTTTTTATCAACATTTTGCGTCGATAACACGCACATGATTCCTTTTTACCGACCAAAAGACAGATAAAACAGTTTCTCTGTTCCGTGGAAATAATTTTCGTTATTTTACTGCTACGTTGTTATTTGGAAATTTTTCTCGAAAAGAATAAGGGAAGTCATTAATTGTTTATCAATAATAAAAATTTAAGACTACAATATTCAATCAATTACAATTTCAATAGGGCAGATTAATTGATACACTACATTTTCAATCGCGTGCTCAGTCCTCGTGCTGGAACAACGGGAAATCTGGCCTCAAGCCGAGATTGCCAGACCGCCGTATACTTGGCGAACAAATTACATATTTTTCAAAAATAATCAATGTAATCATTAGGAAATGATTTGGAAACATTTGGACACGCTTTTTCATAATTTGGAAACAAATTGTTATTCAGTAATTAATAAAAAACTGTTGGACCGTATACTTGGCAAATATTGGCCGAAATTAATAAAATTTCACTTCAATCGATGTAGAACAAATTGGAAATAATAGTGAGAATGTTTTTTTCATTTGGAAATGTAATATTGCATCGAAAATGAATAAAAAAGGAATGAAGTTATTATTGTTCAGGAGTCACGTGACCGAGTCTTCCCCTTCCCATCACTTAGCCCATTTGCATATAAAAAAAGTGAGGTTATGTCCCTCTCGCGAACCTGAATGTTCCCCTGTCACGTACCTTTAAACAATCTCCTGAAAATTATGAGTAAGTGGTTGAATGAAAAATTGACGACATTTAAAAACAAAATCACTGGACCCCTGATAAAACATGAAAGGATTTATAGAGAGGCAGACAGTGTCGGAGTGTTTCGTTGCTGAAATCTCTAAGCATCAGAAGCCCAAAGCCCCCAGGAAACGAAAATCCATGGAGATGAAATACTAAAAAAAACCCTCCCAATTCCCTAAAATCAGAACTAAAAAAGCTGGCGAAATCTCCGAAAAATGAAGAGACAGATAACAGATAACTGGCAGGAGACGTTCGAGCTCTCCAGTGGACGAAATGGGCTGCCACAAAAGTGCTCGGACGAAAAAGCGAGTCTTTCAGATTTTCGATTCCAGTTGCTGCTAGATCTTGTGTTGATCAGTCAAACAAAGGATTAGGTGACATACGCAGCTATGGAGAGACTCCAAAATTATGGATGTACTCCGGTTCTTAGGAAATTAATTCATCCTGTTAGTTTTTATGAGATGAAGAAAATTATTCAAACCTTCTGAAAAGTTTGGAAAAGTAATGAGCTATTCGATCATTGTGAATAGTTTTCTGAAACTGTTGGTTTTAAAGGGAAATGTTAAAAAANTTTACTCGACTGAGACTCTGACTTGTGGTAGTCTTATCTGGCTGAAGGCCTGAGCTTTGACAGATCCTTTCTGTTTCGCTCTCGATCGTGCTCTGCCGTACCCTGGTGCTTCCAGAGTCCTCGAAACTCATCAAAGTCTCAGTTTGCTGATCTAAGCAATCTCACGGTTTTTCTCACTAACACAGTCTTGTGTCGTCATTGACACAAACTACAACAGTCAAACAGTTCGGTACCCCCGAACTGGACTTGTTGAAAACCGTGGGACTGCTTACCAAAGTGTCCAACTGACACCCTGGAATGGCTGACCATTGTCTGGATGGCAGGAAAGAGAAATCATATTTCTCATTCCTCTCATCCACCATTTATGTGAACATTTCACATAATTATTAACTAAATCGACGTATTGGTCTTTCCCAATACGTCACATGTGTCTTTCATATATTTTGACAACAGGAATATATCATGCTGTTTGGAAATATTTTTGTGAACAAGATTTGATCCTAATTTTTTTCAGCCCGAAGTCCAGTATATTCAGAAAAATCTGTAAAGTCGAATTAGCTGAAAACATTCGACGTTCACTGAGAATTGAAGTTTTTGTAGCCAATAGTTCGCGGGTCTAAGTTTTCACACAAAAGTCACCTGAGAGAATGCCGAGATTGAACTCCGCCTCTCAGGAGCTTCAGAGAGAAACGAAGAGTTTTGGGAATGCCCATGGCTCCAAGAGCTGACAAAAAATGCAGTCATCCGCAACGCCCTCCCGATCGGGGGAGAGTATTGATGGTTATAGGATGTAAGTATTTTTTATAATAATTATATAGTAGATTCCGTCATTGAGGCCATGAAAAGCTTTTCTGGCGTTTGTGTGTTTGCAGTCCGAAGCAAAGTCAAAGATTACAACAAAATCGCCAGAAAAGTTGTCTGCCACCGACTGACGAACTTTTTTTTCGTTATCTAGTCCGTGATATGAGGCTTCATGCCCGTCTGAATAAATTTTTTTTTGTAGATTACCGAGGTGTTTTCACTGTGATCAATATCTTCTACATGAGGAGGAATAGCAAAATTTTCATGATTTTTTTTAGCTCACATTTCGCTCTACAAAAAAAATTCCATGGAATTTTTCTTAACTATCCCCACTTACGAGATATCCACCGACACCGGACCCTAGATGCGTAGTAATTATCCTAGTTTGCCGATTCACTACAAATTTCCAATTGAAAAAATGCTCAATGGGCACATTATTCGAAATTCCTTGAAGTTTTTTTTCTTTCTCAATTAGAATTTCATAATCATTCAATTTATTACTTTTAAACTTGAATAGACAATGGAGGAAAGGAAATCAAATGAAATGTTGATATTTAAGTATCATCAATAGTGTAGCTAACTGATAATGAGAGGAATATTTTTCTAATTGTGAATGCCGAATGATGCGAAATAAGCAGCCATTAACGAGGCTTTCCGGGTAATAGGAAAGTCTCCAATGAATTCAAAGTCTTCTGCTCACGCTTGCTACAGTTAGTGGGGACGATATTCCAGGATTATTTGAGTAGCTGCAATAGATATTTACGAATTTTCATGGCCATTCTTTGTCGAAAACATTTATAGATGATTAAATTATGTTGATAATCAGTAACTTTAGGAGAACATATAATCGATTTTTCTTTCATTTTTTCTAATTCATCAACCTTCAGAAATATTTGAATTATCTCGATTACGAGTGATTTTAGAACAAAATGTCAGAAGACCTTTTTTATAGAAAATGTAATGACCTCAGCTATGTGAAGTTGGCATCGAAGTTTGGAAAATCGACTTTTTTTTTGTTGGTCTGGATTGTACTCATTGAGTACTTGAATGTACCCTATGCACTTTTTTTTGTACCCGCTTACTTTAGACCTGAAGCAGGGGGATTCAATGTGTGTTGAATCGAATATTCTATTTTCTACAATTCTATTCTGCATGTTAAAAATCGGGTTATAATCGATAATAGTTCTAGGATATCTGGAATGAAGAGTTGAGAATTTAACATACGGATATTTGATTGTACTAATCAGGAAAAAAATGTACATGAGCTGGGGGTCATTGAAAATGTGTGTACTAGCTCGAAAATAATGGCAGAGCGTTTGTACTTAGACATAACCCCATCATGAGCCCTTTAAATTACACCTCGACGTTAGTACTTTCACGAGTCTGGGTCTACAGACATGTACAATCAGTATACTTGATTGTACTAATCAGGAAAAAAATGTACATGAGCTGGGGGTCACTGGAAATATGTGTACTAGCTCGAAAATAAGAGGAGAGCGTTTGTACTTGGAAATAATTCAATTATGAGGCCTTTGAATCACACCTCGACGTTAGTACTCTCACGGCTCCGAGTCTACAGATATGTACAATCAGTATACTGATTGTACTAATCAGGAAAAAAATGTACATGAGCTGGGGGTCACTGGAAATGTGTGTACTAGCTCGAAAATAATGGCAGAGCGTTTGTACTTAAACGCTCATGAGCCCTTTAAATTACACCTCGACGTTAGTACTTTCACGAGTCTAGGGTCTATAGACATGTACAATCAGTATACTTGATTGTACTAATCAGAAAAAAAATGTACATGAGCTGGGGGTCATTGAAAATGTGTGTACTAGCTCGAAAATAATGGCAGAGCATTTGTACTTAGACATAACCCCATCATGAGCCCTTTAAATTATCCCTCGACGTTAGTACTTTCGCGAGTCTGGGTCTGTAGTCATGTACAATCAGTATACTTGATTGTACTAATCAGAAAAAAAATGTACATGAGCTGGGGGTCATTGAAAATGTTTTTTCTAACTCGAAAATAATGGCAGAGCGTTTGTACTTAGACATAAACCCATCATGAGCCCTTTAAATTACACCTCGACGTTAGTACTTTCACGAGTCTGGGTCTACAGACATGTACAATCAGTATACTTGATTGTACTAATCAGGAAAAAAATCTACATGAGCTGGGTGTCACTGGAAATGTGTGTACTAGCTCGAAAATAATAGGAGAGCGTTTGTACTTGGAAATAATTCAATTATGAGGCCTTTGAATTAGACCTCGACGTTAGTACTCTCACGGCTCCGAGTCTACAGACATGTACAATCAGTATACTTGATTGTACTAATCAGGAAAAAAATGTATATGAGCTGGGTGTCACTGGAAAGGTGTGTACTAGCTCGAAAATAATAGTACTTGGAAATAATTCAATTACGAGGCCTTTGAATTACACCTCGACGTTAGTACTCTCACGGCTCCGAGTCTACAGACATATACAATCAGTATACTTGATTGTACTAATCAAGAAAAAAATGTACATGAGCTGGGTGTCACTGGAAAGGTGTGTACTAGCTCGAAAATAGTAGGAGAGCGTTTGTACTTGGAAATAATTCAATTAAGAGGCCTTTGAATTACACCTCGACGTTAGTACTCTCACGACTCCGAGTCTACAGATATGTACAATCAGTATACTTGATTGTACTAATCAGGAAAAAAATGTACATCAGCTGGGTGCCACTGAAAAGGTGTGTACTAGCTCGAAAATAATGGCAGAGCGTTTGTACGTAGACATAACCCCACCATGAGCCCTTTAAATTACACCTGGACGTTAGTACTTTCACGAATCCGCGTTTACAGACATGTACAATCACTTTATTGGGTTGTACTCATCATAAAAAAATGTGGCCATCCAAATGTAAATAGAATAATGAGTAAGGCCAGTCAATAATGAGGTGGTTCAAGATTGCACTAACATGTAGTAACAATTTTCCAATTAATACACGTTAATTTTTTTTTTATATGGCATATTAAAAAAATTCCAAGGGGGAAATTATGGATGGGGATAGTTAATAAGAAAACAAATGAAGAAGTAAAATGAGCATGGTACAAACAAGTACTAACGATTTCAAATTCATTCATGTAATATTATTTTTTCTCCTGGTTGTTAAAATTTTAAAAGGGGTGAACTATAGAAGGGGGTTAGTATTGAAAAAAAAAAAGTTGTACATACCAGTACTATCAAAATGCAACTGATTGCCAGATTTTTTTTTTCCAACTCCGACGCTGCACGATTTTGCCCCCCTGCTTCAGGTCTAAAGTAAGGGGGTACAAAAAAAAATGACCCTGAAGTTTGCTGAAAAAAATGTTCAACAGAGGATATCTTTTAACAGAACAAAGCAAGTGGAAATTTCCAAAAAAAAAATTTCATCAAGATTGAAGAAATCTAATTGTGATGAGGGCTAGAAACAGAAATATGTGCATTAAAAGTTGATTTTTCCCGCAATTAATGTTGAAAAACCTTTATCATGGCATATCGCCCCTCGTAATTAATTTATTCAAAAAGAACACATAATCACGGTTTAAACTATCCAAAATCTGATTGTGATTCTTTTCTATTTTATTCTATTTCTGCCATTCTACACGTTAATCCGCTGTGGAACAATCAATCTTTGTCTGAATGTACGATACATCTGAATAGACCAATAAAAAAAAACGGAAACATCACATCTGAAAAATTGAAAAATCTTCCTGTGACTATTCTAGTTTTTCGTTTTGTATCATTATTAGACAATATATGCAATGTTTTTTCTTTTAGAAAAATTCAACAGAGGATATTTGCAGGGGAAATTTGTAAATCGAAAAAAAAAAAAAACTGAACTTTGTATTGCAAAAGAACTTAACGTGAGGGGTGCTGGATTAAATTTTTCGAGGCTTTCTCTCAGAAAAAACGTAGAAATCACAAAAATGAGTATTTTCAACAGCGGATATTTCTGAAAGACACA
>NW_021680584.1:173879-174896 GCF_001412515.2 Diachasma alloeum
TACATGAGCTGGGGGTCACTGGAAATGTGTGTACTAGCTCGAAAATAATGGCAGAGCGTTTGTACTTAAACGCTCATGAGCCCTTTAAATTACACCTCGACGTTAGTACTTTCACGAGTCTAGGTCTATAGACATGTACAATCAGTATACTTGATTGTACTAATCAGAAAAAAAATGTACATGAGCTGGGGGTCATTGAAAATGTGTGTACTAGCTCGAAAATAATGGCAGAGCATTTGTACTTAGACATAACCCCATCATGAGCCCTTTAAATTACACCTCGACGTTAGTACTTTCACGAGTCTGGGTCNCCAATGAATTCAAAGTCTTCTGCTCACGCTTGCTACAGTTAGTGGGGACGATATTCCAGGATTATTTGAGTAGCTGCAATAGATATTTACGAATTTTCATGGCCATTCTTTGTCGAAAACATTTATAGATGATTAAATTATGTTGATAATCAGTAACTTTAGGAGAACATATAATCGATTTTTCTTTCATTTTTTCTAATTCATCAACCTTCAGAAATATTTGAATTATCTCGATTACGAGTGATTTTAGAACAAAATGTCAGAAGACCTTTTTTATAGAAAATGTAATGACCTCAGCTATGTGAAGTTGGCATCGAAGTTTGGAAAATCGACTTTTTTTTTGTTGGTCTGGATTGTACTCATTGAGTACTTGAATGTACCCTATGCACTTTTTTTTGTACCCGCTTACTTTAGACCTGAAGCAGGGGGATTCAATGTGTGTTGAATCGAATATTCTATTTTCTACAATTCTATTCTGCATGTTAAAAATCGGGTTATAATCGATAATAGTTCTAGGATATCTGGAATGAAGAGTTGAGAATTTAACATACGGATATTTGATTGTACTAATCAGGAAAAAAATGTACATGAGCTGGGGGTCATTGAAAATGTGTGTACTAGCTCGAAAATAATGGCAGAGCGTTTGTACTTAGACATAACCCCATCATGAGCCCTTTAAATTACACCTCGACGTTAGTACTTTCAC
>NW_021680584.1:174921-178177 GCF_001412515.2 Diachasma alloeum
AGCTGGGGGTCATTGAAAATGTGTGTACTAGCTCGAAAATAATGGCAGAGCATTTGTACTTAGACATAACCCCATCATGAGCCCTTTAAATTATCCCTCGACGTTAGTACTTTCGCGAGTCTGGGTCTGTAGTCATGTACAATCAGTATACTTGATTGTACTAATCAGAAAAAAAATGTACATGAGCTGGGGGTCATTGAAAATGTTTTTTCTAACTCGAAAATAATGGCAGAGCGTTTGTACTTAGACATAAACCCATCATGAGCCCTTTAAATTACACCTCGACGTTAGTACTTTCACGAGTCTGGGTCTACAGACATGTACAATCAGTATACTTGATTGTACTAATCAGAAAAAAAATGTACATGAGCTGGGGGTCATTGAAAATGTTTTTTCTAACTCGAAAATAATGGCAGAGCGTTTGTACTTAGACATAAACCCATCATGAGCCCTTTAAATTACACCTCGACGTTAGTACTTTCACGAGTCTGGGTCTACAGACATGTACAATCAGTATACTTGATTGTACTAATCAGAAAAAAAATGTACATGAGCTGGGGGTCATTGAAAATGTTTTTTCTAACTCGAAAATAATGGCAGAGCGTTTGTACTTAGACATAAACCCATCATGAGCCCTTTAAATTACACCTCGACGTTAGTACTTTCACGAGTCTGGGTCTACAGACATGTACAATCAGTATACTTGATTGTACTAATCAGNTTTTTTATAGAAAATGTAATGACCTCAGCTATGTGAAGTTGGCATCGAAGTTTGGAAAATCGACTTTTTTTTTGTTGGTCTGGATTGTACTCATTGAGTACTTGAATGTACCCTATGCACTTTTTTTTGTACCCGCTTACTTTAGACCTGAAGCAGGGGGATTCAATGTGTGTTGAATCGAATATTCTATTTTCTACAATTCTATTCTGCATGTTAAAAATCGGGTTATAATCGATAATAGTTCTAGGATATCTGGAATGAAGAGTTGAGAATTTAACATACGGATATTTCATTGTACTAATCAGGAAAAAAATGTACATGAGCTGGGGGTCATTGAAAATGTGTGTACTAGCTCGAAAATAATGGCAGAGCGTTTGTACTTAGACATAACCCCATCATGAGCCCTTTAAATTACACCTCGACGTTAGTACTTTCACGAGTCTGGGTCTACAGACATGTACAATCAGTATACTTGATTGTACTAATCAGGAAAAAAATGTACATGAGCTGGGGGTCACTGGAAATGTGTGTACTAGCTCGAAAATAATAGGAGAGCGTTTGTACTTGGAAATAATTCAATTATGAGGCCTTTGAATCACACCTCGACGTTAGTACTCTCACGGCTCCGAGTCTACAGACATGTACAATCAGTATACTTGATTGTACTAATCAGGAAAAAAATGTATATGAGCTGGGTGTCACTGGAAAGGTGTGTACTAGCTCGAAAATAATAGTACTTGGAAATAATTCAATTACGAGGCCTTTGAATTACACCTCGACGTTAGTACTCTCACGGCTCCGAGTCTACAGACATGTACAATCAGTATACTTGATTGTACTAATCAGGAAAAAAATGTATATGAGCTGGGTGTCACTGGAAAGGTGTGTACTAGCTCGAAAATAATAGTACTTGGAAATAATTCAATTACGAGGCCTTTGAATTACACCTCGACGTTAGTACTCTCACGGCTCCGAGTCTACAGACATGTACAATCAGTATACTTGATTGTACTAATCAGGAAAAAAATGTATATGAGCTGGGTGTCACTGGAAAGGTGTGTACTAGCTCGAAAATAATAGTACTTGGAAATAATTCAATTACGAGGCCTTTGAATTACACCTCGACGTTAGTACTCTCACGGCTCCGAGTCTACAGACATATACAATCAGTATACTTGATTGTACTAATCAAGAAAAAAATGTACATGAGCTGGGTGTCACTGGAAAGGTGTGTACTAGCTCGAAAATAGTAGGAGAGCGTTTGTACTTGGAAATAATTCAATTAAGAGGCCTTTGAATTACACCTCGACGTTAGTACTCTCACGACTCCGAGTCTACAGATATGTACAATCAGTATACTTGATTGTACTAATCAGGAAAAAAATGTACATCAGCTGGGTGCCACTGAAAAGGTGTGTACTAGCTCGAAAATAATGGCAGAGCGTTTGTACGTAGACATAACCCCACCATGAGCCCTTTAAATTACACCTGGACGTTAGTACTTTCACGAATCCGCGTTTACAGACATGTACAATCACTTTATTGGGTTGTACTCATCATAAAAAAATGTGGCCATCCAAATGTAAATAGAATAATGAGTAAGGCCAGTCAATAATGAGGTGGTTCAAGATTGCACTAACATGTAGTAACAATTTTCCAATTAATACACGTTAATTTTTTTTTTATATGGCATATTAAAAAAATTCCAAGGGGGAAATTATGGATGGGGATAGTTAATAAGAAAACAAATGAAGAAGTAAAATGAGCATGGTACAAACAAGTACTAACGATTTCAAATTCATTCATGTAATATTATTTTTTCTCCTGGTTGTTAAAATTTTAAAAGGGGTGAACTATAGAAGGGGGTTAGTATTGAAAAAAAAAAAGTTGTACATACCAGTACTATCAAAATGCAACTGATTGCCACGTTTTTTTTTTCCAACTCCGACGCTGCACGATTTTGCCCCCCTGCTTCAGGTCTAAAGTAAGGGGGTACAAAAAAAAATGACCCTGAAGTTTGCTGAAAAAAATGTTCAACAGAGGATATCTTTTAACAGAACAAAGCAAGTGGAAATTTCCAAAAAAAAAATTTCATCAAGATTGAAGAAATCTAATTGTGATGAGGGCTAGAAACAGAAATATGTGCATTAAAAGTTGATTTTTCCCGCAATTAATGTTGAAAAACCTTTATCATGGCATATCGCCCCTCGTAATTAATTTATTCAAAAAGAACACATAATCACGGTTTAAACTATCCAAAATCTGATTGTGATTCTTTTCTATTTTATTCTATTTCTGCCATTCTACACGTTATCCGCTGTGGAACAATCAATCTTTGTCTGAATGTACGATACATCTGAATAGACCAATAAAAAAAAACGGAAACATCACATCTGAAAAATTGAAAAATCTTCCTGTGACTATTCTAGTTTTTCGTTTTGTATCATTATTAGACAATATATGCAATGTTTTTTCTTTTAGAAAAATTCAACAGAGGATATTTGCAGGGGAAATTTGTAAATCGAAAAAAAAAAA
>NW_021680584.1:181059-187349 GCF_001412515.2 Diachasma alloeum
AAAAAAATAACAAACACCTTTTATCTATGTGAACACTTTAATTGAAAAATCTCTAAGACTCTACACAGTCAGGAGGTAGTTGACACTATGAATATCTACGAGAGACTGAAAGATAGTTGCTAGTGAGGCCCAGGGCTAATATAGACCTAGGAGGGCAATATAATTTCCACCCCCTGAAGCAAACGCTTGGACTTTCCTCTTGACCCGCCTGGTCGCCAGGTGTACTTGTGGGAAAAACCCACATTTGGGTAAAACCCCTCATTAAAAGTCTCGAGAGGACTTTTCCCCCATTTTACACTCTCAGGGAAGACCCCATAGCAACATAAAGCAATAAACTTTTTCTTAACATAAAAGAACTTGGGAGAGTGAATTTTGGTCTTGGGGAAAACCCCGAAATCCAACAATCCCAGTCCACCACGTTCGTTTTTTGTGGCTTCGATAAGGGCCAGTCACAATGAGCAATCCAATGTCACTTTACTCTCCAGCGATTACATCACGATCTTCGACGGACAGTTGATAATGAATTCCATCATTGATTATTGGTCAGCAGTTTTGATGAAGTGTTCTCGGAAAAATAATAGAGTAGCGTATGTTTCGTGTGAGGTGAGTAAATATTTCGTGACAGGAAGGGGGACGAATGGAAAGCCGTTATGCTCAGATTTCTATCTTCAGTTTTGCGATGTATGGCATGAGAAATCTGGAATTATTCTCCCTCATAATATCGCCGGTAATCATTGGGTTTTGATGTATGCATGTATTGCAATGAGTACAGTGTATCTGATAGATCCAATGAGAAATAAAATGAGCAAAATGGAGGAGAGACGATTGAAAAATTTTATCGCTGGATATAAAAAGGTAAATGCGCTTTGTTTCATTAAAGAAAATTTGTGTGAAATCGAAAAGCGTAAATTCATGTATGAAAAAATTCTATAGGGTATTCTATAGAGGTTTCTATAGAATTCACTGTAAGGTTTTTCATCGAAAATTATTACACAAAATTGGAACTCGGACCAATGAGTTATAAAGGTCAAGATAAAATTTATGAATCTTATAGGAAATTCTATAGGAAATCCTATAGAAAATGGTTGAATTCTTCATAGCATTTCCTATAAGATTTTTTCATACATGTTAATAAAATACTTTTCCACAGGTCTTTCCCAGCTCACAGCTTGAGTGGTCACTGGAAATCCCACCTCATCCACGACAGCAAGATGGTTTCAATTGTGGGATTTTCGTACTTTATTACATCGAAGAGATTCTTGCCGGAAATGTTTCTCAAATGCATTCATTTGAACCGAATGAGCACCGCAAAAACATCAGGGAGGGTATTTTGATTAACTCGGTGGATGTGAGAGATCTCTGTTTATTCTGTGGGAGAGATGAAAACATGACAAGCAATGAAACTTGGGTCCAATGTAGAAGATGTGAGAGATGGGCAGAGTTTTCTTGTCTGCGTCACCTCAATGTTGACGAAGAAGAACTGAGCAACGTAAATTTCGAATACACCTGTGATCTCGGCCTGTATTTTTTCAATGAGACGTGAACTCAGTGAAGATCGTACATTCGCATCGGATTCATTTGTTACTGTTGTGATAATAGGAAAAATTGTTCATGACAAATTTGTTAATTTCCAAATCTGGTGATTTTGCTCACGTGAGCATTCCCACGAACGAAGTTCCGGTCAAGCAGTAAGGTAACACTGGATGCTCGATTTCGATTTCTCGATATTTTGCAATTTATTCTTTTCGTTTGATCGCAATTTAATTTAATGAACAAGAAGAGAGAGAAAAAGATCAAAAAGGTAAAATGTTTATTTATGTCGAAATTTTGTGACACGACACTGTGAATTATTAACATTATTTACTGACAGGGATGGGCAAAAGCTGAACTGTTAGTACTTCTTCCTTCAGACAATTATCATTAATCATGACATCTAGAGTTCGAATAAGTCTTAATATTATTGTATATAATATGTTCCTGTATATAATTCTTGTAAATATATAAATATCAACAAAATAATGGCACACGGCTTAATTATATTTATAATATCTCCTGATCTATTACTCTCATGAGAGTAATATATCAGGAGATGTTATAAATACTTGCAATATACTATACCTACTCCGAGTCGGGAAGTTAAAAAAGGGTGAGAAGCAAAATGAGGAAATTCACTTGAGAATTCGATGAAATACAAAATATAGAATTTTACTTTTTCTGAAAATCTTCATTTTTGTGCAAAATATCCGCCGTTGAAGATATGTTTTCTAAATTTTCGACAAAATAAATGGACGAGAAAGTGTTTGAACAATCCTCACACTGAGTTTTGGCTGAAATTTGACATTCTAATAATTTTTTGTTGAAATCCAGTTCTCTGCCGTCAATATATCCTCTGTTAAATATTTTTTGGAGGAAAAACATAGGATATATAATTAACTGGGCATTAAAAATGGAAAACTCAAATAGTCACATGAAGATTCTCCAATTTTCCAGATGAGATGTTCTTTTTTTTTTCAATTGCGTTATTCAAATGTATTGTTCATTGTGACAAAGATGTTTTGTTTCACACCGGATAAAATTTATAGTGATTGAGATAAAATCAAATCGAAAAGAATCACAATAAGGTTTTATGTAGTTCAAACTGTGACTTTGTTTTTTTTTCAAATATATCAATTCCGATACGGAATATCCCATGTTGAAAGTTTTTTAATGTTAATTCCCATAGAAATCACCTTCTTATCAACATATTTGTCTATTTAGCCATCATCACAATTAGACTTATTCTTTTTTAACAAAACAAAAATTGAAAAATTCCAATCGCACAGTGTCCTTACAAGATATCCGTCGTCAAATCTTTATTTCAGCAAACTTCAGGGTCATAAAAAAAAGGGCATAGGGTACATTCAAGTACTCAATGAGTACAATCCAGACCAACAAAAAAAAAGTCGATTTTCCAAACTTCGATGCCAACTTCACGTAGCTAATGACCTCCACAGAATATACTTCGACATTGTCTCTGAACCCTCTAATTTCGAAGACATTCCAAAAAACATGGGATAAAATTGTTTTAATTCCATTTCTTTTCATCAATTCTTCACGAATCTCAATGAAAAATTCTGTATCACCTTACCGAAAAAAAAGCCTCTCCCCAAACTCAAAATTTCACGAAATCATTCGACTTTTCTGCTAAATTCGAGAAGTGGAGTTAGAGTAAAACAAATAGCAGAAAAAAAATTGACGAAAAAGGCGCAGTTTAAGCAGGAGAGATCTTTGAACAAAATCAAGGGCCAGACCAAAAAGAAACTAACACTAGAAATTAATAGAAAAATCTGTACTTTATTTTGTAAATAAAATCATTTCATATCAAGTGTTCTTTTTCATTATTCATTCAACATTAATATTTTACGCTACGAATCAATTATTATTTGTTGAATCTCGAGTAGAACAGCATGATTGATAAACGATATTCGAAAATTATGGATCATGCATCGACTTTCAGAAGAGAAGTGGTGGGAAGTGATAGAACATTAAGAATTTTTTTTATCCTGTTCAGTGTCCCAATTATTTTGAGTGTTATCAGGGGAAAAGAGCAAAAGATTTTTTCTGGGACGCTGTCCACATTGAGGATGCTCAAGGAGACAGATCTCCTAACCGAAACCAACCAGCAGGTAATTGATCTCAGTCCAGCGATCCTTAGGGGGGCGACTCCACCAGTTGCGTCCTTATTCCCTCTGGTGTCTTCGCCTGTCTCTCCACCAAATTAAAACAATTGCAGATGCAGTGGACTTGCATGTAGATGTGGCCCACCTTGAGACCGCCCTGATGGATTAAACCCAGAGTTAACACTGGGTTCACTATGGGTTAACGGAACTTTCGCAGACTTTTTTTCTTCCTTCACTGGGTTTTCCCTATAAACCCAGAGTTGACTCGGAGTTGACTCTGGGTTTGATCGATCAGGGTGACTTTTCGGAAAAGAGCAAAGTCCTCCGATTGTGTCTGGAATTTCACCTTTGCGGTCTCAAAGGAGGACTTTACAGATTTTTCTTAATATACTGGACTTCGGGCTGAAAAAAATTATAAAAAAATTAGGATCAAATCTTGTTCACAAAAACATTTCTAAACAGGATGATATATTCCTTTTGTCAATATTTGAAATAATGTTTTTTTTACATTTTCATTCAAACCCAATAGTTTCAGAAATATTTGTAGAATAATTATTGAAAAAAAATCCTCATCTTATAAAAATTAACAGGTTAAATCTAAACAGGATTAGAAATAGGTTTAGGAGTTCTAAGCTGGTTTTTCATTCCGTTTGTCAAAATATATGAAAGACACAACTTTAAAAAAAATCATGAAGTGACATTTTTTGTAGAGAATTTCACGTCTTTGAAAAATGTTTTTTAACATTTCCCCTTTTAAAACCAACAGTTTCAGAAAACTTCACAGTGATCGAATAGCTCATTACTTTTCCAAACTTTTCAGAAGGTTTGAATAATTTTCTTCATCTCATAAAAACTAACAGGATGAATTAATTTCCTAAGAACATTGTCAGGAGTCTTGATCAGAAGATCCTGAGTAGACCCATAATTTTGGAGTCTCTCCATAGCTGCGTATGTCACCTAATCCTTTGTTTGACTGATCAACACAAGATCTAGCAGCAACTGGAATCGAAAATCTGAAAGACTCGCTTTTTCGTCAAAGCACTTTTGTGGCAGTCCATTTCGTCCACTGGAAAGCTCGAACGTCTCCTGCCAGTTATCTGGAACCCATTTGTTGTTGCCCAGCTGATTATTTTCCTCCTCTTCATTTTTGGGAGACTTTGCCAGCTTTTTTAGTTCTGATTTTAGAGAATTAGGAGGGTTTTTTTTTAGTATTTCATCTCCATGGATTTTCGTTTCCTGGGGGCTTTGGGCTTCTGATGCTTAGAGATTTCAGCAACGAAACACTCCGACACTGTCTGCCTCTCTATAAATCCTTTCATGTTTTATCAGGGGTCCAGTGATTTTGTTTTTAAATGTCGTCAATTTTTCATTCAACCGCTTACTGATAATTTTCAGGAGATTGTTTAAAGGTACGTGACAGGGGAACATTCAGGGGGGAGATTTTGCGCGTTTTATGTCGACATAAAAACTTATAATTTTGCTCCCGCCAGAGAGCGTGGCAGTAGTTGGTATGAACGGTTCTGTTAGATTTTGAGAACACATATCCCGGCAGTTTTAAATTGATTTGTGAGTTGATGCAGAGGAGAAATAAGGAATTGAGTTGTGATATATAGATTCAAGAGTTTTCAGAAGGTACGTAATTGTCATTTAATAATCGCTCGGGTGCTAACGAACCCCAAATGTGAGCAATAAACAACGAAAATGAGGTTATAACATCATGCATCATGTGTAATAATTGCTGGGATTTTATTCTATTTTCCCTTCCTCCATCCAGATTTGGATACACAATGCTCCCTTTCCCGAGGAACGTAGCAGCAGCAATTGCAGTAGATGAAGCTGCAAGAAATATAGCAGCAGCTATTAATANATTCCTCCATCCAGATTTGGATACACAATGCTCCCGAGGAACGTAGCAGCAGCAATTGCAGTAGATGAAGCTGCAAGAAATATAGCAGCAGCTGTTAATAATCAGAGGATTGAAGCCAACAGGGCCCGGAATATTGAGATGAGAGAAGCTCAAGATCCATTTCATACTCTGGACGAACTTACGTTTCGAAAACGGTTCCGGTAATTACAATGACGACAAATATAAAATATCATCTAGCCCTAATAGTAACGACTACTATCTGGGACTAATGTTGCAAATTTTTGGAATGCCAGACTATCCAAGGACTTGACACTGTGGCTTCTGGAACGGATTGCTCCACTGCTCCCTGATGAAGGTCCAACGTCAGGGGTTCCAAAGAGAATTCAGGTGAATGGGATGTTGTTAAATTCACAATCCTTCAGTCATTAGCATTTAATTTGCAGGTTCTTGTGACATTGAAGTTTTATGCTTCTGGAGATTTCCAGATCTCCATCGGTGACTGTGAATTCTTCGGCCTATCCCAATGCATGGTCAGCCAGGTAATATCTAATGTTACCGATGCAATGACAACATTGTCAGACGAATACATTGTATTCCCTGACACAGAAGATCAATTTCGTGAAATTTCCGAAGGGTACGTAATGTTAATTTCTCATTTAATATTAAAGTACAATTAAATTATGGAGTGGTAGAAACGTAATCAGTCTTTACAAATGTAAGTTGACAGTGATTTTAGAATTACATGTCAACCGAGCTCTTTTTTT
>NW_021680584.1:188745-190749 GCF_001412515.2 Diachasma alloeum
GGAAACCATAGGAATTCCGATTCGATTTGTTTATTATTCATTGCTTTAGCTTCGGACCTAGTCATTTGAGGAAAAAAAAGGAAATATTTGAAATAATTAACTCAATTGATTGAAAATAATTTGCTTATATAATTCCGAATAAACAATGGATATTGTCACTACATCCGAACATGGTTCATCATGAGAATACTTTAAAATTGGAAACCCTGCACTGATAACTTGTTACGTTCCACTACTTTACTTTTGAATAAACATTACGAAATGAGAAGAAATACGAACGATTTTTCTCTCACCAATCCCATGGAACCTCCTGGGGACTACCAACGGCTCCTTCATGGCAGTACCGGTTCACAGAAACCCATCCATAGTGAGAAGACATAATTCTGGCAAAAAAAAACACAAAATTTATGATAAAGCCAAATGCCTTAGCTCTGCACTTTCAATCGTCCTTCAGAGAGAAGGCAATGTTCATAGTACCTGTCCATGATTTTTATACATCATCTATGAGAGCATTGGTGAAATGGCAAGCTTCTTGACAGCAGGTTCCACTTCTGCTTCGGGCTATGGATTGGGCACATGGTCGTGCAGCAGAAAGGTGTCGACAATGTTATTGGGTCCATCCTCAACCTGGATACTCTGGGCTCAGCCTCCATGCTCGGGTGTGTTAACTCCACAAGATGATGATAGACAACAAAGTGAAGGCTACCAAGTGTACCAGACATTCTTGAAGGCTTTGCAGCCGCGTCAGAGGCTATAAAAAAATTTCTAATGATCTATTGAACAAGAATGGAATGAAAAATTATCGGAAAATTATGAATAATTCTCCAATGAAGAGGAAAAATTAATAATTGAAAGGAAAGAGATTTTCTAATGAAGAATAATTTTTATCTGGAATCGTGAATATCAACATTATTGAATTGCAAATATTTGTGGTTCTATTTGAAGATTATGGACTTGAATTACGAAAAGAAGAATCCGCCTTCAAAGAACTCTGACGTACCTGAATAACGAATCATTCTCCGTCTTCTGGAACCGTTCAATAACAAAATATTTTTGGGAGATCCAGTACCCAACTCGCAGATGAAGAAGATTCTTAAAGGATTGTTTGATCCCCAGTAATTACCACAGCATACCCGTGGCTTTACATGGTTAGGACAATAACACAAATTCTAATTACTCAGCGATTGGAGTAAAATCAATCACTTCCTAGGAATTAAACCTTGGCGATCAGCGGGAAATGAAAAAAAAAAAACATACGTACATACCAATATTAATGATGATGATACATTTTATCCTGAATTAAATGAAATATATTCTCAACTGTGCAAGTAACACATAGTACACGCTGAACACTTACCACAAATCGGAGCAAATGCTATATAACCTTCACCACTGTACAAAATCACTAACTTCAGATATTCAAATTATAACATACATTCAAGTAACGAGCAACAATGCCCAAATTTGTGGTTTTGATTGTCCACTACAATTTATAATTAAATTATTAAATTTTGGAGCACGCTAATATCCACGTGGTAGCCATCTTATAAGAGTCTTCCCCCTCCAGAAAACAAACGAGCAAGCGTTCCGAATTTGATGAACTGAGACGTAAACAAAACATGCACACCACCTGGTGGGAGCAAAATAATAAGTTTTTATGTCGACATAAAACGCGCAAAATCTCTCCCCAGGGTTTTTGAACATCTTAGTTCATAGTTTCATAGCGGTGGTGCGCATGAACTAATCGAGAGGCCGGCTCTGTGGGTAAAGAAATTTTCATCTATTACCATGGAAACAGTCGATAATAGGGAAGCGTTCCCAATCTTAAATCCAACATGAAACCTCCTTTGCATTCACTCATCCGCTTGATTATCCCATTTTCGTTCATACAACTTCTTATTGTCTTAATTTGTAAATTAGTTGATCATAAAGGAGAGGGAGAGAAGGAATTATGAAGTCTTGAGCGAAAGAGGATCATTTATTTGAATTTCTATACAACTAGAT
>NW_021680584.1:190786-191017 GCF_001412515.2 Diachasma alloeum
CTTTTTTAGGCAGCTGCATTTCTGAAATGCAATGAGCAAGCAATGTTAAAATTAAGTCATTTTGTAAAAAATTTCTAGTGACATGATCCTGAAAATCAAAGGAATGTCTTGAAAACAGGAATGATGTCTGTAGGTTTCAGTAATATTTTCGCGGAAATTCCGGGAACTTATTGGGAATTTTTATAGCGTTGCCGTAATACGGAAATTTCAAGGAATTTCGTCATTGCAAAT
>NW_021680584.1:191203-192019 GCF_001412515.2 Diachasma alloeum
GAAATTCCGGGAACTTATTGGGAATTTTTATAGCGCTGCCGTAATACGGAAATATCAAGGAATTTCGTAATTGCAAATTAAAAATTTCTATAAATTTCAGTCCAATAATATGTGTACGTCCACGTGAATAGGACCCACTTTGTCGCATCTAATTTCCGAGATATTCACGTTTTTCTCTCCTCTCCATTTATCCCAAAGTTAAATTGATTTTTTGATCTTCTATACGGACGTCACACGGAGAAAAATAAATCGGTAAAAGTCTTGTGATCGCAAGGAGTTTCCCGAAGATCCCCATTTTTCATGCACGAAGAACAATGAAGCTTTTTGGAATCTTCGGGAAATTCTATTCTATCCTACTCAAGTAGGAGCGGAGGAATGAATTTTCAAAAGTGCGGACTAACCGGAGGGGCTCCTCCGATAGGGAAATTCTTTTCCCCCCCCCCTAATTACGATGAAAGAATGAAAGCAATATCTATCGATGGAGAATTATATTCTCAATAAATTACACTGGTTTCATTGCTTAATCACCATTAGGAGAGGAGGAATGAATTTTCAAAGCGTGTAGTAACTCCGAACAAGTTCTTCTCATTCAAAAATTAATTTCTCCCCTCCCTAATTGAGATGAAGCAATGAAACCAAAGCTTACCGATTGAGAACTATATTTTTAATAAATGACATCGGTGTCATTTCTTAATCTCAGATAGGCACGGAGGAATGAATTTTCAAAAGCCCGGAGAAACCCCGAACGGCTTTCCGACGTCGAATGAGCCCGGAGGGACTCCCCCGATTGGAAAATTCATTTCTCCCCCCCCCCCC
>NW_021680584.1:192124-195656 GCF_001412515.2 Diachasma alloeum
AATCTCAGATAGGAACGGAGGAATAAATTTTCAAAAGCGCGGAGAAACCTCGAACGGTGAGCCCGGAGGGGCTCCCCCGATTGAAAAAATCATTCCCCCCCCCCTAATTGAGAGAAAGGAATGAAACCGACGCCGATCGATCGAGAATTGAATTCTCAATGAATGGCGGCGGTTTCATTCCTTAATCTCACGTAGGAGCGGAGGAATGAATTTTCAAAAGCGCAGAGTAACCCCGAACGGCTCTTCGGAGGGCCTCCCCCAATTGGAAAAGTCATTTCTCCCCCCCTAATTACGATGAAAGAATGAAAGCAATATCGATCGATGGAGAATTATGTTCTAAATAAATGACAGCGGTTTCATTGCTTAATTTCTATTAGGAGAGGAGGAATGAATTTTAAAATCGTGCAGTAACTCCGGACAAGTTCTTCTCATTCAAAAATTAATTTCTCCCCTCCCTAATTGAGATGTAGAAATGAAACCAAAGCCTACCGATCGACCATTGTATTTTTAATAAATGACATCGGTTTCATTTCTTAATCTCAGTTAGGAGCGGAGGAATGAATTTTCAAAAGCGCGGAGAAACCCCGAACGGCTCTCCGACGTCGAGTGAGCTCGGAGGGACTCCCCCGATTGGAAAATTCATTTCTCCCACCCTAATTGAGATGAAGGATTGAAGCCGATGCCGATCGATCGAGAATTAAATTCTCAATAAATGACAACGGTTTCATTCCTTAATCTCAAATAGGAGCGGACGAATGAATTTTCGAAGGCGCGGAGAAATCCCGAATGGCTCTCCGGCATCGAGTGAGTCCGGAGGGGCTCCCCTGATTGGAAGATTCATTTCTCCCCCCTCCCCCCACCCTAATTGCGAAGAGGGAATGAAAGCAACATCTATCGATCGAGAATAATATTGTCAATAAATGACAGTGGTTTCATTTCTTAATCTCTATTAGGAGAGGAGTAATGAATTTTCAAAGCGCGCAGGAACTCCGAACAAGTTCTTGTCATTTAAAAATTAATTTCTCCCCTCCATCATTGAGATGAAGGAATGAAACCAAAGCCTACCGAATGAGAATTATCTTTTTAATAAATGACATCGGTTTCATTTCTTAATCTCAGTTAGGAGCGCAGGCAACAATTTTGAAAAATGCGGAGAAACTTCGAACGGCTCTCAGACGTCGAGTGAGCCCGGAAAGGTTCTCCCGCGGTGGAAAATTCATTTCTCCCCGCCCCCCTCTAATTGAGATGAAGGAATGAAACTAAAGCCTACTGATCGAGAATTGTATTTTTGATAAATGACATCGGTTTCATTCCTTAATCTCAGTTAGGAGCGGAGGAATGAATTTTCAAAAGCGCGGAGAAACCCCGAACGGCTCTCCGACGTTGAGTGAGCTTGGAGGGACTCCCCCGATTGGAAAATTCATTTCTCCCCCCCCCCCTAATTGCGAAGACGCAATGAAGGCAAAATCTATCGATCGAGAATAATATTCTGAATAAATGACAGTGGTTTCATTCCTTAATCTCTATTAGGAGAGAAGGAATGAATTTTCAAACCGCGCAGTAACCTCGGAAAAGTTCTTGTCATTCAAAAATTAATTTCTCCCCTCCCTAATTGAGATGAAGGAATGAAACTAAAGCCTACGATCGAGAATTGTATTTTCAATAAATAACATCGGTCTCATTTGTTAATCTCTATTAGGAGAGGAGGAATGAATTTTCAAAGCCCGCAGTAACTCCGAACAAGTTATTCTCATTCAAAAATTAATTTCTCCCCTCCGTAATTACGATGAAGCAATGAAACCAAAGCCTACTGATTGAGAATTACATTTTTAATAAATGACATCGGTTTCATTTCTTAATCTCAGTTAGGAGCGGAGGAATGAATTTTCAAAAGCGCGGAGAAACCCCGAACGGCTCTCCGACGTCGAGTGAGCCCGGAGGGGCTCCTCTGATTGGAAGATTGATTTCTCCCCATCCCCCTAATTGCGAAAAGGGAATGAAGGCAACATCCATCGATCGAGAATAATATTCTGAATAAATGACAGTGGTTTCATTCCTTAATCTCTATTAGGAGAGGAGGAATGAATTTTCAAAGCGCGCAGTAACCTCGGACAAGTTCTTGCCATTCAAAAATTAATTTCTCCCCTCCCTAATTGAGATGAAGGAATGAAACTAGAGCCGACCGATCGAGAATTATATTTTCAATAAATAACCTCGGTTTCATTTCTTAATCTCAGTTAGGAGCGGAGGAATGAATTTTCAAAAGCACGGAGACACCCCGAACGACTTTCCGACGTCGAATGAGCCGGCAGGGGCACTCCCGTTTGGAAAATTCATTTCTCCCGCCCTACTTAAGATGAAGCAATGAAACCGATNGAGCCGACCGATCGAGAATTATATTTTCAATAAATAACCTCGGTTTCATTTCTTAATCTCAGTTAGGAGCGGAGGAATGAATTTTCAAAAGCACGGAGACACCCCGAACGACTTTCCGACGTCGAATGAGCCGGCAGGGGCACTCCCGTTTGGAAAATTCATTTCTCCCGCCCTACTTAAGATGAAGCAATGAAACCGATGCAGATCGATCGATAATTAAATTCTCAATAAATGACGGCGGTTTCATTCATTAATCTCAAGTAGGGGCGGAGGAATGAATTTTCAAAAGCGCGGAAAAATCCCGAAGGGATCTCCGACTAATCCAATGAACGTCGGTCTAACATACGAATGTTTGCGATACAGGCTCCATTTTTCATGGAATTTGTGATTTGGAGGTGTGAAACTAATGGCGGATGTTTAAGGTTCCCCAAGTTTGTGCGGGGGTTGAAAAAGCCAAAAAACTACCCGTGAAAACCGTTTTTTCGAAATAACTCGTGAATAACGCACTGTACGACCAAAAACATAACACACAAAATTGTAGAACTCAAAATTCTACACAAAAAATGTCTAAGGTACTTTACCCCTATTCCCAACCGTTCATCCCCCAGAGCCGCGTGAAGTTCAGATGGGAAAAAAAAAATGTTTTCCATTTAAAAAATTGAAGTTGATGAATTTTTTTTTTTAATTCGGAATATCAGTGTTTTCGTTCAATAGGTTTTTTATATATTCAGAGCGAATTTAATATATGTTGCTATTTATATCTTGACATTGAATCGATGAATTTCTTTTTTTAAAATATTTTTTATTAGAAAATTTACCACAAATTTTGTCTTGATCGTTCCCGCGAATCTCCTATGAATTCAAAGTTAAACGCAATTTGCTAGCTCCAACCCCTAAATCCGGCGCCGTGAATGAGAACCTTTTGTGCGAGAGAGAAGTCTCCGTGTTACTCCCACTCCCTACAGCATTGTTCAGACTATTTGCGCATGCGCGCACGGGCCTGCGGATCGTGACTGACTGGATGCAAGAAAAAGAATCATTTGAGGTTTTACGTCAGCCGTTCGCTTTCTCTCTCTCTCTCTCNAATTCAAAGTTAAACGCAATTTGCTAGCTCCAACCCCTAAATCCGGCGCCGTGAATGAGAACCTTTTGTGCG
>NW_021680585.1:0-660 GCF_001412515.2 Diachasma alloeum
CACTTTTTCAGCCTCATCAAATTCATCAATATTGCAATTATCTGATTTCAAAATATCAGATTTTGCTGGAGGTTTTATTTTAACTCCTTTCGGCATTCTTTCAGCCTCAGGGGGCACTATTTCAGCTCCACTATGCCCTATTCCAGGCCTTGACTGCAAAAATTTAGTTTCATCTACAATAACGTCTCGCACTACAGAATATTTTTCTGTTTCAACATCAAACACACGATAACCATTCGGTTCATATCCCATCAGTATTCCTTTCCACGATTTTTCATCGAATTTACCTTTACTGATTTTATCATGCACATAAACAGTGGAACCGAATATTCTCAAATATTTAATCTGTGGCTTCTTATTATGCCACATTTCAAATGGTGTTTTGTTTTCTTTTATAGCTTTCGTGGGTGTTCTATTTATCAAATACGTGGCTGTAAGAACAGCATCACCCCAAAAAATCTTTTCTAAACAAGCACCAGATATAAGTGTCCGAGCCTTCTCCGTTATTGTCCGATTCATCCTCTCGGCTACGCCATTTAATTGCGGAGTTCTCGGTACCGTTAAGTGAAAACTAATTTCTCTCTCCCGACAAAAAATTTTCATATCATTTGACAAATATTCTCTCCCATTATCGGAGTATAAATTTACTATTTTCAAATT
>NW_021680585.1:3250-23330 GCF_001412515.2 Diachasma alloeum
ATATAAAATTAGCTCATAATAAGCCGCAACGCTATTGTTTTCCGAACGGCATAAAGATGAAAACTTTTGGAATAATAACAAATTATCCGATAATGATTTTTCAATTATTCAATGTCAAAAAGGATTTTTTTATCACTTTTACAAATGTGGTCATTCCTACATTTTGGGCAAAAGTATATAAATGCGTCATTTTGTAAAAAAAAAACTGAAATTTTTTTATTTAAAAAAAATATTTTTTGAGAAAAAAAAATTTTTCTTCAACAATTTTTCGAAACGTGAAAAATAGTTGCTAATGAGCTGTAAATTATCCGATGTCGAAAACCAAATTTTGTTAATTTTTAACCATTTTTTCTGCTAACTTGCGGTAAGGTAGCATCAACGCCGTTTTTCCAAAAACTGGGTTAGCTGAAAATTTGTTTGGAAGCGTAGAAAATTAGCTCTTAATTAACTTTAAATTATCCGATATCGGAAATTCAATTCTATTGATTTTTTAAATGATTATTCTGCTAACTTACAAAAAAACTAGCATACGCATCATGCTAGCATGAATACGCTTTTTTAAAAATGGCATTAGCAGAAAAAATTTTTAATGCATATAAAATTAGCTCATAATAAGCCGCAACGCTATTGTTTTCCGAACGGCATAAAGATGAAAACTTTTGGAATTATAACAAATTATCTGCTAATGATTTTTCAATTATCCAATGTCAAAACTGATTTTTTGCCACTTTTATGAATGAGATTTAGTTCATTTCTACATTTTAGTCAAAAGTATGTAAATGCGTCGTTTTGGGAAGAAAAAAAAAATTCAGAAATTTTTTTGTTTTTTTTTCAAATTTTTTGAAACGTAAAAAAATAGCTTCTAATGAACTCTAAATTATCCCGTATTGAAAACGAAAGTTTTTTCATTTTTTAACCATTTTTCCTGCTAACTTGCGGTAAGCTAGCATTGACGCCGTTTTTCCAAAAACTGGATTAGCTGAAAATTTTTTGAACACGTAGAAAATTACCTCTTAATTAGCTTTAAATTATCCGATATCGAAAATCAAATTCTATTGATTTTTTAAATAATTTTTCTGCTAACTTACAAAAAAGCTAGTAGAGACACGTTTTTTTCAAAAACGGTATTAGCAAAAAATTTTTTGAAGGCATATAAAATTAGCTCATAATAAGCTGCAAATTATCCAATATTGAAAATTCGATTCTGCTACTTTTGACTGCTAGGTTAACATACGTCCATACAAAACAATAACCTTCAGTATCGTAAGAGCTATAACCATACAAATTTCAACTTGCTATCTGCATTTTTTCTCAAGTTATCTGGTCTTCAAGACTAAAACAAGAAGGAATGGGTATAATTAATACAAATTATCGTGAGTACAATCAGTTAAAATGAAAAAAGAAAAATTAGGAATATGTCGAAAATTAATTAAATAATTTTACACACAAAGTTGAGTATCTCAGGAACTACCGGACCGATATCGCCCAGGAATAATACGAACCTTTGATATTATAAGAGCTGCAATACCAAATTTCAACCTCCCATCTCAATTTTTTCTCGAGTTATCGTGCGAACAAACAATTTGAGGAAAAGATAAAAAATGGAGAATATCTCGAAAACTTTGTATGAACGGGTATACATATTTCGATTGATCTAAATAGAAGATATGGAGACGGACATTTTGAAAAAAAAAATCAAATCGGCCCAATAGTTTTGGAGATATTGACCAAAATAGTTTTATAGAAAAAGTGGAATATCTCAGGAACTACTGGACCGATCGTGCTGAAATTGTAGGTCAATGTTGAGCAAAATAATACCTACTATTGGACAAAATTTCAAATTTATATCAATAAGTTTCACCGTATTAATGTTATATTTTCTAAAAAGTGACCACCCAAAAACCGAATCCTCGGACACGGACATACAGACATTTTCTAAAAACATCATTTCTTTACGTTTCATACCATTCTACATCATTTCCAGGCAAAATTAGAGAATGTCAAAATCCGACAAATACAATGCTTCCATTCGGAAGCAAAAGGGCTAAAGTAATTGCAAAAAATCTGAAATTTTGTCAGATTATGGGTATTAATAAGGACTAACTCTATGTTCAAGTTCAGCTCAATCGACCCAGCCGTTTTGGAGAAATGGACATTTGTTTCTGAATGGTTGTTCACAGATATCTCGAAAACTGTCCAACCGATTACCATTTTTTTTTTTTAAATATTCGACTCGATGTCGTCTTGACCAATCAAAAAATATATATCCCGCCATACAAAGTTTTCGAAATATTTCAATTTTTTGGTTTTTCGCTAAGAAACCTTGTACGCACTCTCAGTTTAAAAAAAATCAACGTGTCAACCTGAAATTTGGCATAAGGTTTCCTCTTATTACAACAATGTTTCGTGTTGAAGATGAGCTGAATCAGATGATTAGTTTAAGAGATATTCAACTTTGTATCAAAAACGATTTTCCAGAATATATAAAAAACTGCTCAACCGATTTCAATTGTTTTTTCAAAATATTCGTCTCGATGTCTCCTATCTCAATTCTCAATATATATATATATACCCCGACACACGAATTTTTTGAAATATTTTAATTTTTCAGGACTTCGCTGAAAATCCTTCTACGCGCTCAATTTTAGCAAAATCAAATTTTATTGCGCTAAAAACCATTTGGAAGCCCACCATCCATTTATTGATGGCGAAGAAAGTATCAAAAAATTAATGAGTGAGATATTCACTGCCACATGCTCGCTGCCCCCTACTTGTTCTTTCAATCTTCATGATTCCTGTGAAAACGTATAACAGAGAAATTGATATTATTTAATTTTCTAGGAGCAGAAGAGGAATAATCGGGATAAGAATTGAGATTAAATGTATACATTTTCTCTACAACCTGAAGAGAATTTGTATTTAAAATTATAAGATTCTTCAGCCCATATTTCTAGGGCTTGAGGTAATTATGTAAATTCTTCCTAACGGAGAAAAAACATAAATCAGCTCGGTTCTGGGAACATTTTGAACAATAAGAAAGTACCCCTAGAAAGGATCCATCTTGCTGCTTCTAGTTTCCTAAAGATCCTTACATTTTTTTCTATTTTCACTCATTCAAAGCAATGTTAATTTCTGGTTATCTGGAGATGGGTTTGATAACTTTTTATATGGATCAACATGAACAACTGGAAATTCTTTTTAAGCTCACATTTTCAACTACACAGATTGAAAAGTGGTTCTTGTTGTTGTTCAAAATAGATTGGTCGGGTCTGTTGTTAATAAAATCTGGAAATCATTATTTTGGATTATGGAGCAATACGATAGATGTGGAAATGTTGAAAAGAAGGTGGTACTCAGTAATTGACATTTCACTTAGCTGAGCAGTATTGTGATCAATCAATTGAATGGGCAGGGTTCTCACGCTAACTCTTATTATGCAATGTATTTATAGTGTGCATCAAAATTGATACTAGCAGACGTTTCAATCAGTTTAGTAAAAGCTAAATTTCTCTCTCAAATTTCCTATTAGCGATCGGAGGTTTGCGTGCAAACTTTGAAATGTTTATTCCTTCATTGTTAATACCATCTCATTGAATTATAATCAAATCAAAAATTTTAACGTATGTATACTCAAAACAGGAACCCCATTTACATGTGATTATTAACATCTAGTTATTATTTCATATGGTTTTATCTGCAAAATTCCTTTTTTTCTTTTGTTTTATTCAAGCACAACCTATTGCGTACATATCCGTAAAAACCTTTTTTTTTTATTTTTACGACACGAACGAGGCTGAAAAATCAATAGTTGTAAATATGAACTATTCAATTATTATGAGACGTTTCAATGCATTCAAATGCAAGTAATCAATAAAATATCAAATTGACGCGGGAGACTGGGGGAAGATGGACCTCTCCAAGGTGCAATTAATCAATTTCTAGTAGGAAAGAAATTATTGATGAGAAAATAATCCAGGCAAAATAACGTGGCAAAACATGACCGGCAACAAATTGTTTTTTTTAATGTGTTGCATATGATACAATTCGTATGATGAGTAGTTATAGGAGACAATCATCAGAGATATTTTTAACTCAGGATTTTTTCAATTATGACAAAAGCTTACAAGATTAATAAATTCAAATTTTCTGCAGAACTCGCTCATCATCGAAATGCTTCCATAGTAACAATGAAAGATGTTATTTCGACTGTTATATTTACATTCTGTATTATCACAGGACCCTTAAAAACGTCTAAGGTTTGATCGAGTAGCCCGGGAAAAATACAGAATACAGAAGAATGTTTGCACAGTTATTAATGAAAAATCATAGATCGACGCATTATGTTCCACGACTTCATCAGAAGAATTGATTTTTCAGTTTTCATTCTGCCTCATTCCCACCTATAAAAATAATTTAATATCATAATTATTTTTTTTACCGAGTTCTTTATTAGCTGGAGACTCGGGCAACTCAAGATGTAAATTCACTTTGTACGGTTGACCAATCATCAGTAGTTGTTGTTTCTTGGTCAATTGTACTTTTGCTGATGGATAACTACAGATTCCTTTGCCTCCCTCACAAGATCTAAGCATTGCGATAAATGAAATATGCTTTGATTTTCAATTGAAAAAAAAATCAATCAAAATTCGTAGTATAAAAATAACATGATTTTTATCAATTTAGAATATCATATAAATTGCTTACTCGAATTCCAAATGTACTGGTCGTATATGCAACATACTCGGCATATATGCATAGTAAAATGCTGTATACAGAAATATTGATATCCAGACTACGACAACCGAAGTAATGAAAATAATACCACCACGGAAAAGTGCAATTTGGGCGAGTTGTACATTGTCTGATGTTTGTTTCTGGATGTTAAACCATTTTTCGCTGAAATGTTGTATTAGTCGCGAAAATACCATGTTTACTAACGTAGAAGTAGCACTAATCCTCTAACAGGGATTCACTTTGCTCACGTGATCAACTCTTTAATCTTGAAATTTCAGTTACATTTATGTGGAGGTATATATTTGATAACACTTCAAATGGCTGTTGGCTTTTTATCTTTGTCACGAATGATTAGTCTTCCCATCAAAATAAGTCCAATAAGAAATATAACCTTTGAACGTGTTTTACTTCAGTATTCAGTTGTAAGAGGCAGCACTTTCCAGTCACCTATGTTCAACTTTCAGTAGAGGGACAATATGAAATCAATAATTCTTATTTGCCCTTACGGTGCTCGAGTCGGGGTCGTCCTTTCTTGGCTGCTGGTTTATCCTTTCCTTTGTTCAATAGAGGATGAGTTTCTATTGATGAGAAAAGTATGTTATTAATTATTTCATAAGTGAATAGGTAAAAGAAGCCGAATTTTGAACGGATTGAGAAAGTACTCTGCATATATAGGATGACCCATAATCCAATTACTGATAGCTGATAGTACATACCGTGAGGGTACTTAAGGGTGTTCTAGGGAGGAAGAAACCCCGAATGAAATTCTTGTTTCTGTCACTTTGTTATTGAGTTAATAATCAAAACACGTCAAGAATAAGCCCCCAGAGGCGAAAATAATCTATAACATGACGGTGTGTGACTTTATAAAAACAAAGATTTTTGTATGGATTGCACTATATAACGATGTATTGAATCGATCGACACAAAATTTTGTAAACCAGTGCGACTCAATAATACTAATTAGTAGCCAAAATCTCAGATATTTATTCCAAGTTTTATGTGTATTATGGAACGCCACATTAACTCTCATTTGGAAAAAATAGGAAAATGCAAATATCTCGAAAACTTTATATGAACAGATATTAATACTTTAATTGATTTTGATAGGGGGCGACAAGACAAGTATTTTGAAAAAAAAAATTAATCGGACCAGTAATTTGGAAGAAATTGTACAAAACAGTTTTTCATAAAAAGTTAAATATCTTCTAAAAACAACTTGTCCCATTTTGCCTACCCACAATTTAATCCTGTAATATCATAAGAACCACAATTTCAGCAATTCAATATCCTATTAAAAAATTTTCGGGCGTTATCGCGGACCAACTCCTGAAAAAAATCGAACGATTTTTTCATAAAACGAAAAATGTTGATTATTACCAAACAGTCCCTAATTATATAGCAATATTATGAGTTAATTTGATCGATATTATCACAGGAAATGTTCTGACGTCAAGAAAAATCAATTCAGTCACGTAGTTGTAAAGATGCTAAGAAAAAAGATTTTTGAAAAATCGGTGTACCTCGGAAACTATTTGAGAGATTGAGCTGAAATTGTACCCAGAAGTGGTCCAAAGTAATACCAATTATGTGGCGAAATTTTAGATTTTTAGCTTCAGCTTTCATCCTTTTTGCTTCCGAATGGAAGCTTTGTATTTGACCGATTTTTCGATTTTCTAATATTGATTGGAAATGTTACAAAATGCGAAGAAATGATGCTGTTAGCCATGTCTGTATGTATGTCTGTGACAACTTGGATGTTTGGTGATTAATTTTTAGAAAATTAACCATAAACAAGTAGGTGTTAGAGCCTATCCGACAGAAGGAATGTGACCGTTACTTGCGTTATTAGTTTTTTTCTCTCTTATATTTCTACCAATTCTATTGGTAGTAAGCTTCCGAATAGATCCGTAGCAATTCCCTATCCTTCACGTATAACAAAATTCAGTAGAAAAACGTATGAAATTCGCTAGAAAATTCTATTGGAATTCTCTAGAAATTCTATTAGGATTCTATTAAAATTCTACAAAATTCTCGTTAAAATTCTATTTGTTTTTTGTGCCGATTCTATGAGATATTTGATAGGAAAAAGTCAATAGATTTCGATTTTTCGATATGAATATCCTCTTGGAAGTTTTTTGTAAGAATGTTTGAGCATGAATTTTTTAAGTTTTTTTCACTCGGATCCTGCAATGCAAAACAAAACGAAATATAGCTGAAAAAACTGGGAAAATCCGTGCTCAATAGTTTTAAAAGAAAAAATCTCAACCGAAAAATTGAAACAAAAAAATTGAAATCTATTGACTTTTTCCTATCAAATATTTAATAGAATCTGCATAAAAAACAAATACAATTTTAACGAGAATTCTCTAGCTTTACTAGAATTGCCATAGAATTTCTAAAGAATTCCAATAGAATTTTCTAGTGAATACGCTAAGATTTTCTATTGAATTTTTTTATACGTTGTGACAGGCATACAATCGTACCCACATGCTACCGCGTGTCTACAGGAAAATATTCACCTTTTAATGAAAACGATTTATACAAAAGGTTGAATATCTCCGATACTGTTCGGCCGGTTGTGTCTATCTAAAATACCAACCTTCAGTATTTTAAGATCTATAATTATATCAAGTTGCAACTTGCTATCCCCATTTGTTCTCAAGTTATCGGGCGTACAAGAATGAAAAAAAAATTAAAAACGAAAAAACGCGGAAATCTCGGAAACTTTGCATGAACGAATATATATATTTTGATTGATCCAGATAGTAGCTACCGAGACGAGTATTTTGAAAAAAAAAATTGAAATGCGGCAAGTAGTTTATGAGGGTGACCGGATTGTTTTCCCCCGGAAAAAATTTCCCGGAAATTATTTCCCCGGATTTTTTTCCCCTGATAATTTCCCCTCAATTTTGTTTTTCTGGATATGAAAAATGAATGAATGAATTTATTTCATTGTTGGAAATTAATGGAATACTAGATGTAGAAGCAATTGTCATTTTAGAGCAATTAGGTTGTTGTCTTCTTGAATATACGAACACACATACCCACTCCGTTCATTTTAAAACAAAAATATACACATACAAGTAAATCTTGCTATAATACAAGTGAAATTATTGGGGGAAGGGTCGATCGAATGCCGTGAGTTTGATGTATTTACGTGAGTGAGAGTATTCAGTGTGCCTTGAGGTTTTGTGATGGCAACAAGTGAGTTAATTGTTTCTTCTGAAGACAATGCCGTTGACGTTACATCGAAGTAATAAGAATGGACTGATTTTGGAGGAGTAATACGTGTATGTGTAACCTTCATGTTCAGTGGTAAGGGGAAATCATTGCGGGGGAAATGATTCCAGGGAAATTTTTTCCGGGCGAAAACAATCCGGGAACCGTTCATGAGATATTTGAAAACATATATTTACCCAAAAGATTGCATATCTCAGGATGCGCTGTGGCAATTGCACCTCTTGCAACCTCTTTTAATAATAATAATAACAAAAAAAACAACAAAACAAATGAAAACCACCGTATTTGCGCTAAATTTCGGGAAAAGCTCCAATATAGAAAATTTGCGAAAGTTCGCCGATTCTCTAATCAAAAATCCGATTTTCAAAAACAAAAAAATGTAACTCTCAATTCGCAAAAAAAGTTGAGAGTTGAATTTTTGATTCTCAATTATCTCTCAATGTATTCTCAACTTCTTTTTAGAGTTGAAAATTGGATTATTGATTCTGAAAAATCTCGCAATCTAATCTCAAGTTTTTCTGAGAGTTGAGAACTGGATTTTTTTTTTTTGACAATGGGATTTTTGATTCTCAATTATCTGAATTATCTCAATTATCCCGCTCCGCGTGCCTAAAAGTCCAATTTCCGCCACATTGTGATGAAAAATATTGTTCGTAACTCGTGAAAAAATGTTTTTTAGCTCGAGGGATTATATCACTCGCCTTCGGCTCGTGATATAAACCTCCCACTCGCCAAAAAACACTTTTTTGCACTCGTTACGAAATATACTATTTTGATTTTCAATTGCCTTTCAATTTACACTCAACTTTTCCACAGAGTTGAGAATTCGGTTTTTGAAAAAATAAGATTCATATAGAGCTGCGAATGCATTACATGACCCGTCATATGACGGTCATGTGACCATCATTGACGGTCATATGACGAGACGTTTTCCACAACTGTCACAATTTCCCCACCTCTATGACAATGCTATTTTCAAAAAAAAAAAAAATCAAATTCTCAGTCCTCAAAAAAGTTGAAAGTATATTGAGAGATAATTGAAAATCAAAAATTCTTCTTTCAAATTCAAGCCGGAGAATTTTTTCAGAGTTTTCAGGAAACTGGATAGTTTTCTCCAATTTTTTATAAAAACGCAGAATTTTCGCAAATTCTTTAATAAACTGGAGAATTTTCTCGAAAAAAGGAGAATTTTGTCGAATTGTCTAGAAAACCGGAGGGTTCCCTCGAATTTATTAGAAATCGATGAATTTCATCAAATTTTCTAGATAACCGTAGAATTCTTCCGAACTTATTAGAAAATCGGCGAACTTCGTGCAATTTAGTAGAAAATCTGAGAATTACCTTGAATTTTCTTGAATTTTTTAGAAAACCGGAGAATTTCCTAGAACGTTTCCAAAAACCTAATAATTTTTTTGATTTTTTTATAAAACTGGAACACTAATTGAAATTTTTTAGAAAATTGGAGAATTTTTCCGATTTTTTTTTTGAAAATCGACGGATTTTCTCGAAAACTGTTGGATTTCAGGGTTTTCCCCGAGACCAAAATTCACTCTCCCAAGTTCTTTTATGTTAAGGAAAGGTTTATTGCTTTATGTTGCTATGGGGTCTTCCCTGAGAGTGTAAAATGGGGGAAAAGTCCTCTCGGGACTTTTAATGAGGGATTTTGCCCAAATGTGGGTTTTTCCCACAAGTACATCTGGCGACCAGGCGGGTCAAGAGGAAAGTCCAAGCGTTTGCTTCAGGGGGTGGAAATTATATTGCCCTCCTAGGTCTATATTAGCCCTGGGCCTCACTAGCAACTATCTTTTAGTCTCTCGTAGATATTCATAGTGTCAACTACCTCCTGACTGTGTAGAGTCTTAGAGATTTTTCAATTAAAGTGTTCACATAGATAAAAGGTGTTTCTTTTTTTTTTTAAACCCCATAATCCAATAAAAACCGGAGAATTTTCTGGAACGCTCTCGGAAACTTGGCTCTTGCGGAGAGTTGGACTCTGGATAATTTCTGGTTTTTGAGAGAAAATTCAAGGTTAGTTGAAAGTTGGAGTGACGAGGCGTAAAATTCATTTTATGCCAGTTGCCCTCTTTACTATCAACTTTACTATCGGGATTGAAAATTTGATTTTTGAATTTTGATTCGCAGGTATCTCTGAATGTACTTTCAACTTTTTTCAGAGTTGGATTTTTGATTCTCAATTGTCTCCCAATCTACTCTTAGTGAATTGAGAGTTAATTGAAAATTAAGAATCCAACTGTCAACTTTTTTGAAACAATGGAGAAATAATTGAGAATCAAAAATCCTATTTTCAATAGTAATACCACCAGTGCATCACACTCGGGATTTTAAACCTGCAGAATTTGATACAATCGTACCTAGGCAACGAAGCTATCGGAAAATATCCAATAATTTTGAAGCACGAGGGGTATTTGACGAATTATTTTTCCACTCGGATTTCGGCCAAGCAGAGTGCAATGAACAGCATCCGGATACATTTACACAACCATACATATTTATAACCCACTTTTTTTTATCTGTCACACAGAATATTAAACGTGGAATGCATTGAAAGATCAGAAACATTTGAAAAGCTACTAGTGAATTTCCGTTGGGAATTTTCCTCATCGAAATATCAGCCAATAGAATTGCACTATTCGACTGTTATTTCATATAGTTAACACGGTGTTCAGCTGATAATTTTTGATAATTCAACTGGTAATTTTTCATGTTGACTATATTTGTGGAAAACAAAAGATTCCGTGGTCGAGTGAACCCTGGTTGGAACTGTCAGATGGATTTTGTCTTATAGTGTAATTCTTTTGGCCGACATTTGGATGGGAAAATTCCCACCCGAATACTACTCGAGCTTCGAAATTAATCAAATAATTCCCTTAAGGTTCTCTGCACACAAACGAAGTCGTCAAGTTTTTCAGGAAAAACTTGACTCCTTCTTTTGTTTGCAACGAACCTATCGGAAATTGCTCGATAATTTTGAAGCTCTCGTGGTATTACTTGCGGAAATTTTTAGAAATTTCCCAAATAAAACTGTTTGACAGCCTCAAATACTGGGCTCTGATTGGCTGAAATCCGAGTGAGAAAAATAATCAACAAAAAAAACCAAGATTCAATTCTTAAAACGTTTTTGGGCGAATTCTCCGATTCCTTGAAAAATTCGAAGAAATTCTCCAGTTTTATAGAAAATTCTAGAAAATGCTTGGGTTTTCTAGAAAGTCACAGATGAAAAAATTTGCCCGCGATTACTCGCTCAATGAGCGCGGCGCCGCCCGTTTTTGTCTATTTATATTTTAGTGTTTCTTGACGCTTAAAAATTCTGAAAAATTAGAGTCCCTAGTTCAATCTTTTTATTGAGCGTTGGCATTGTTTGTTTTTTTCGAAATGTCGAACGGACAGAAAAGTACGCCGCGCCGCTCCGCCCGGTGCGAGTGAATCTCTGTCGACCACTCGAGCGAGCTACATTCACAGCTTCATTCTCTGCCACATTTGAAAGGCGCACGTAGCGGTAGGCGCCAACGTGATAACAGCGCGCTCGGTTTAGGGTGGGTTTTCACTCCTAGCGGACAGCCCGCAAATGACAGCGACTCGTCCGTTAAAGTCAGCGAGACATACCTAACCGAAAGGCGCCAAAATTTGAAAATTGGATAATTCTTCAATATAAGTTCAATAATTGGATCCAAATTCAATGAGAAATTACAGACTAGGCGGAGTGCATATTCAATTATGCTGAAAATTTGGGGTTTTGGGAGGAAATAAACAAAGCAATGTTCGAATTTTGGCGCCTTCCGCTCGAATATGTCGCTGAATTCACGATCGCAAAACCGCCATCAGCGCTATGGCCCAAAATGCGGGACCGTGGAGAACTACTAACTTGCGGAGCTGCTCAGAACCCTAACCTCAAATAGTGATGAAATGTCAAATTGTTTCAAGTACAAGCCGTGAATTAAATTTTGATCTTATAACCTGGCGATTCTTTATGAAAATGGCACAGAACAATTATCGCAAGAATTCAAAAAGAGGATGCTGTGTTCCACAGTGCAAAGTAAAGGATAATCTGAATTTAAGTTTCCATAGTTTTCCATCCGATTTAATTTTACGGAACAAGTGGATGGAAGCATTGAAACTGAGAGGAATTTTCGATGAAAACATGAAAGTTTGCAGTCAACATTTCTCTCTTGACGATTATATAAAGCGGCGTAAGTATTTCATGTAGAGATGAATATTCTATAATGAAATTAGCCGAGTCGGTTGAGTCCATTTTTTGTTCAATATCTCGTAACCGAAAGCAAGTTAAAAAATTTTGGTAATGAACTTTTTTAGGTCTACATTTTTTGTGTCTACATCAATGAATAATTTGCTATTTCATACTCCAGAGCCTTGGCGCACTACCATCAGATTGGTTCCGCAAGATAGTAATTCTGCAAACCACCACGTCCGCTACGAGTGAAAACCCACCCTTACTCCACCCATAGACATATAACACCTAGACCGCGCATTCCCCATATCCCCTCACTGAAATGTAGTATATACTGGAAAGGGCACTGATCCGCCTGACGCGAGCCGATAGAGAGGGGCGATTTTCAAGGATACCTATCTCTCTCGTACCGTCCGCTCAAAAAGTTTTCTTACCTTCTAGAACGTATAGAATTCAGTATTGGCGTTCAATTTTTTTTGTTGCATCATTATAACAGAATTGATCATTTTTTTCCAATGTAATAATACTCGGGCCATTTACAATTTAATTAAAATAATTCCACATGGGAAAAATACAAAAAAATATACAATTCAAGAGATTATTTGTTCAATCAATCTGAAGGTGTATCGAAATCCTCTGAGTCGATATCGTCATCAGTATTCGGATTTTGAAATTTAGGTATGTCCAGTATAATTCCTGAAACAGAAAGTATAAATTGAATGATATAGGTTTTATTTTGAGGGAATTCCAGGGACTCTCAAGTTCAGGAAAATGCCTCGTGTGTGGAGGAGTTGAATTGAAATCTTTTTATATCTAGTTGTCCCAATACTGCAATAAAAAATGAGAATATTGTAATTGTGAATTTTTTTAATGCATGAAGAATACATGAGAAATCCAATGAAGACAACATCAAAATACACGATTTTTCCTCTAATTTTCTACGAAATAGCTGTTCGTGGATTAGAGGATATTTTTTTATTCTCACAATGGGACAATTATCGCCAAGACGTAAATAGCAACAATTGAGTGTGCACCACTCAGAGTACATAAGCTTTTTAACTCGCATGTACATGCTCGTTCTACTCATGCGCAACGCCTGCTAGAGTGAGACAGGTATCCTTGAAAATCTACCTCTCTCTAGCTCGTTTTCCGCTTACGGGCCTAGCATGGCAGTGCCCTTTCCAGTATATACTACATTTCAGTGTATCCCCTATACAACACAGATCTGGGAAATTTAGACAGAGAGAGAATCATGGTCCCTACCCTTCTCTGTCTAACAGTTCTCTGGAGGGGAGGCTAGTTATGGCTGATTGGTAGATTTGAATGAGTAGAAGGGGAAAGAGTGGGAAGGCATGGGAAGTACATGGGAAGTACAAGCGAGGTAGCCAGAAAATGATACAAATAAAAATATTCAAGTGTAAAAAATAGTCATGTTTTCTATTTATTCATGGAATATGAATGCTGGCACGACGTCCCCTCCCATGCGAGTACGATTGTCGAATGTAAAAAATCCCTTGGGGAAATCAATTTGATACGGGCTTAAGGAAAGACCCAAGTGAAATTTGAAACTCTTCGATTGATGGAAATAACTATTGAGCGACTCTTGATATATCATGGAGTACTTAAAAATAAAGAAACATTCTCTACCCAACCCATTTTACCCCATAGATTGAAGAAAAACGACGTGTTTCGTGTTTTTCGCTTCAAAATGCCCCCCGCACCACAATTTTCATTGGATTCAAACCTTTCTTTTTTCAAAATGTTCCTTAGATTCCGTAGAATAAAAATGGATATTTTTTTCAAATTTCAAATACCAAATTTTTCCCCGCAGTCGGTTTGTAATTGTTATATTAGAACTCGAATAAATTGTACTGCGGGTGCGCATTTTCTGCGTTTTGTGAGGACTAGACTTGTGAAGTCCGTTTAAAATAATACACTCAACTTCGATACCACGGGCGTGGAAATAACATGAATATGAGAGATTCAAGAACTAGACTAAATTCGAAGACTATTAAAAGAATATCTGTTAAATCCCCATCAGGATGACAGAAAAATGTTGTCAGACCTTTCTCCTCTGATTGATTGTTCTCTTGGATATTTGAGGAATAATTCACATCCCTTAATTTGTGCAGAAAAACGCTTTTCATCCAACTTTTTTAAATCGTGAGCCGGCTCTACACACTGAATCAAATGATAACACTCCAAATAACATTCTCTATTGCAAACGCTCATTATCAGGCAATATTACCATTTATACATGAAAAATAAACACTGCATCTATACATTGTTGTACGTAATGACACTCAAAAATTTTAAGGATCACATGTCAATAGTTTCAGGATGTAGGTCTCAATTATTATCCTCGAGTCAATGATTATAATTTGGTATTATTATTGGCAGTGTCTATTCACACGCTCCACGGTAACTTTGACCGTGGATATACGGGACGTTTTCCCGTGGATTCAAGGTAATTTCTACCGTGGATATATGGGAGATAGTGGACCCTAAACTTTTACTTCTCAAATTAAATCTAGACAATAAACTAGACACATCGAATCAACTAATAAGTGATATGGAGACAGTAGACTAGTAAACAAATTTTCTCGAATACGAATATCAGTATAGATTAACGCAAATAAAAAATAAAATAAATAACGGACTAAACGCAAATAAAAGATGAAATGAATAGTTTTTTACATTTTATGTGAACGTTATCTTAACGATATTCATATTTGTCTAACGGGGTCCGAGTGCAGGAGTGGGTGCCGAAATATAGTGCAAATGATTTTAAGGGTGATCTCCCAACCAGGGGAGACTCCTACCAGAGTTGGCACAACTCTAGTTTCAGAGTTGAAAAACAGAGTTGTGCCAACATTGTCCAGTCGGCTGTAGGAGTCTCCCCTGGTTAAAAATCATCCCTAGAGACATTTGCACGCCATTTTGAGACTCGCCCTTTCATTTGAGCCCAAAAAAGCATTCACATGTAGTCTGACATCTCTGCTACAAACTAGTTTTCAACTCTGGTTTTCAATTAAAAACCAAGATCATCTCTGCTATAAACTCTGGTTTTTAATTGAAAACCAGAGTTGAAAACTAGAGTTTGTAGCAGAGATGTCAGACTACATATGAATGTTTTTTTGGGCTCAAATGAAAGAGCGTTTCGAGAAATGGCGTGCTGATGCCTCTAAAGATGGTTTTGAACCAGGGGAGACTCCTAGACCCCACTGGGCAATGTTGTCACAACTCTGCTTTTCAATTGAAAACAGACATCTTCAGACATTTGTCATGTTTAGAGACATTAGCACGCCGTTTCTTGACCCGCTCTTTCATTTCAGCCCAAAATAACATTCACATGTAGTTTGACATCTCCGCTACAAACTCTGGTTTTTAATTGAAAACCAGAGTTTATAACAGCGATGTCAGACAAGATATGAATATTTTTTTGGGCTCAAATGAAAGGGCGGGTTGAGGAATGGCGTGCTGATGCCTCTAAAGATGGTTTTGAACCAGGGGAGACTTCTAGACCCCACTGGACAATGTTGTCACAACTCTGGTTTCCAACTGAACTGCCAGAGTTGAAAATCAGAGTTCATAGCAGAGATGTCAGACAAGATGTGAGTGAGAATCTACCGTGAATCCACGGTAAAATTTACCGTAGAGCGTGCGGATAGACACTGCCATTATTAGTTTTATGGTCCTCGAAAAAGGTAATTTATACTATATCATACTTATGGAAAGTGAGATCCGCAGTGACAGCTGATCGTTCAACACCACACACACAACGAAAATTCACCATTCTAATATTTTTACAATTTTTTCAATTGTCACGAATTCTAATGATGAAAAAAAAATAGATTAATTTGCGATAAAACGATGGGAAAACGTTTCTCCGTGGTTTCCCCTACACAGTTGAATTTTTACTCCCACCTTGCAGCATCTCTCTTCCCACTCTCAGCACTGCTGAACAAGGATAAGTAGGGACTGACAGCATCTCTCTCTGCCTAAATCTGTACAGCTTCCCCCACCACATGCGCGGTCTAGGCATTATATGTCTGTCTCCACCGGCGCTGCGCTAACCGTGCGATGACCGAAGGCTGGCGGCCGAGCGCGAGTGATCGAGGGTTAATAGAAATATTTACCTAGCGAATTGGTTAGAAAATTCTATTGGATATCTATTGAACTCTCAATTAGTTTTTGGCCGATTCTATTGAGATGTTTAGCAAAAAATATTCAATAGAAAAAGTCAACAGAATTCGATTTTTTTTCTATATAACTTATTCTATTGAGATATTTTCTATAGAATTTCCTCTTCTCAAATTTTCTAACTTTTTTCGTTTGATTTTCTCGATCAGAACAAAAGGAAAATAGACTGAAAAAAAATGTGGGGTTCGGTGCAGGATAGAAGGGTTTTGTAAGTTATAACACTCGTAATTGGCGTATATATCGAATTGAATTTATTCACAGCGAAAGTAACTTTGGTTTACACCATGAGAGCTGGAGCGAGAGTGTGCTCCCGCGACAACGGTATTAGATCATCCGATCGAGGATGTCCGAATTATTACGAATCGTCGCGGGGATGTCTTGCGACAAGGACAGCGATATATCGGCGACACGTATCACGGTACGAAATTCGGTTGCTAAGCCGAACTCGAAAACAATGCATTGAAATGGTGTGAAATAAATATAAAAGTAGCTTCGCTACAAAAAAACTTAGAAAATTTGAGCCAAGGACATTCTATAGAAAATATCTGAAGAGAATAAGTTACATAGAAAAATCGAATTCCATTGACTTTTTCTATTGAATATTTTCTATTGAATATTTTACTAGAATTGGCCAGAAACTAGTAGAAAAATCAATACAAACTGCAATAGAAATTTCTAACAAATTGGCTAGATTTTTATAATAAATTTTTTCATACGGGGCTCTTGAAAATTCTTAGATTTTCAGGAAAATGCCATGAAAAGTTTCCGGATTTCGAAAAAATTATAGGAATGACTCTGGCGAACCAAGTTGATAGTTGGGCTGTCAATAATTTCCAGTGTTTGAGAGAAAATTGAGAGTCAGTTGAGGATTGGAGCAACGAGGACTACAATGCATTTTATGCTAACTCCTCTCAATATTATCAACTTTTTTGAAAATTGAGAATTGGATTTGTAATTCTTGGTGATCTCTTTATTTCCAATCAACTTTTTCGGAACTGAAAATTAATCTCAGGATAATTTTAATAGATTCTTTTTCAAAGATAATTTGAAATGAAATTTCTAGTGAACGGAAATTTTTAAAATTAAATAGGAACAGGAGCCGAAAAAAAGTGGAAAATGTGAAAATCGACTCCTGGCCATTCATTAGAGCCTAGAGAGATCAAGAACAAGGTTGAACGTGAGTCAACTTTGGGCCAACTCTGCATTGACTTTTGGTCAATTTTGGGTCAACTTTAGCTTGGCCTTGGGTTAACCTTGGCTTAACCATCGGTCAACCGTGGCTTGACCATGGATCAACCTTGGGTTGACCACGGGTCACATTTGAGTTGACTATGGGTCAACCTTGGCTTGACCGCGGGACCTGTTGTTTAAATCTTGATTTAACCTTGACGAAACCTTGGTTAAACGCTGATTAAGCCGCGATTAAACTCTCATTGAACCTCGATTAAATGCTTTTTAGGCTATAATTTCAAAGCAAATAATGCGATCGCCGTTATCTTCGAACTCGACCGCGATAACATCCAAAAGAATATTTTAAGCCATAATTGAAAAGATTTCGACGATTATTTTTTTAATGATCGTCGAAAAACTAAGTTACATATATATACGGACATGATCTAAAAACTGCATATTCGAACTCCTGAGACCAAAATTACTCATCCTGGCACAAAAAATGAAAATTTCAGATTTGACGAATACAGGGATTCCATTCGGAAGCAAAAAATCCAACTCTCAATTCTCAAAAAAGTTGAGAGTAGATTGAAAAACAATTAAGAATGAAAAATCCAACTCTCAACTTTCACAAAAATTTTCAAGTAGATTGAGAGAGAATTAAGAATAAAAAATCATATTTTCATGAACAAAAAAATTCAACTTTCAATTCTCAAAAAAGGTGAGAGTAGATTGTGAGACAATTGAGAATCAAAAATCCAACTCTCAATTTTCAAAAAAATTGAGTCGATTGAAAGACAACAGAGAATAAAAAATACAACTGTCAACTATAAGAAAAAGTTGAGAGTAGATTCAGAGATAGTTAAGAATCAAAATTCCAAAATCCATTTGTCAATTCTGAAAAAAGTTGATTGAAATTGAAGAAGTCACTAAAAATAACAAATCCAATAGTCTGTTTTACCTCGTCAGTAGGCGCGCTGTGAGCGATTCCCTCACAAATTTTTTTATAAAAGCGCAAATATTTTGTTCAATTTTTTTATATGCCTCAAGTAACTCTTCTAGTTGACTCTCGTGGTGATAAAAGTCGTCTATTGGTCAAGGTTGAGTAGAAAAATAATATTTTCTTCGGCTCGGTCGAAATTTTCCACGTATTACGGGTACAGGGCTCATGCCACAGAACGCTGAACAGCGCTGCCTATGGCGATATTCGGCTCTATTATTACGAGAAACCGATGAGCGATTCCCTCATCGCACGTCTCAAGAACGGTGGTGGAACCACGCGCCTACTGACGGGTTAAAAAAAGTCGATCGGTTTACATAAAATGTATTTTTGGCCTCGTCACTCCGACTCTCAACTGACTCAATTTTCTCTCAAACACAGGAAATTATGGAGAGTCCAACTATCAACTTAGACCGCTAAGGATATCCCTATAATCTTCTTGAAAATCGGAGAATTTTCCTAGAATTTTCTCGAAAACTTAAGAATTTTCTAGAACGTTCTCGAACACTTTAGAATTTCCTCGATTTTTTTTTTTAATTCGAGATATTGTTATAGGGAAGGGTGGGGCAATATTGACACCAGATTTAAATAATGAGTTGAATTAGATCAAATCTACTCTTCCGGCTTCATTTGAAGGTCATAGAAACCAACACGATCTCATAAGACTGCGTCATAAGAAAAAACAGGGTAAAATGGACACCGCGATTTCTTCCTCAATTTTTTATGTTTCAACAATTTTATTCAATTTCTGAAACGCTAGTCATGATTGCGATTTTCAAATTGAAAAAAAAAAGTTATTTTTGACGTTCGTTGTGGGGGGTGATAAATCAAATTTCTCCTTGCTCATTTATCCTCCTCTCCGCGTATTATTTTATAGTGATTTCCTCTGTGAGTATAAAAGTAGCCATCTTACAAATTTCGCAAATGGACAAAAGGTCAGATGTGTAGGGCCTGCAATTGATCATTGAAAAAAAATTAATAACTTCAGTTATTTCAAGAGTAAAACAGGAAATTCAAAGCTACTTTATATTTCAAACTTCAATGTAAAATTTAATAGAGTCGAAGTTTGTTTGTCAATCTTTCCCAACTCTAATTTTTCTTTATAAAAAGATACCGACACGATTGTGTTGGAAAATGTCCTTTGAAAATTTTCTTTATTTTTGAATCAGACAAAATTTTTTGGATGTCAATTTTTCCCCCACTCTTGAATAATTTCGCAGTTGTGGACTTTGCCAAGAAGCAATTTTTAAAAATCAATTATTGAAAATGTTCTGAGTGTTCATTTTAGTCCCGTCCATACAGATTTATCGGGTGTCCATAATGCTCAATGAAACGATTTTCCAAAATTTGAATTTAAAAAAAAAATTTGACGTGGTTGGCTTCCGGATGGATGCCGCGTTGAGTTTCAGCATTGCGCCGACGTTTCGCAAACATTGCAGTCTGCATCTTCAGGGCTATGAGCTCCGATTCTGAGCTCCGATGTGTGGGGGCAGTCCTTATATACCTTCCCTTGTGGTGGTGGG
>NW_021680585.1:27346-37838 GCF_001412515.2 Diachasma alloeum
ACGCGGCATCCATCCGGAAGCCAACCACGTCATTAATAATGGCCGCGAAAGCCTCAAAACTAAGATTAAAAAAAAAATTTGTTTCGCAAATTTTTTGAGTGTCCATTTTACCCCAGATGTCCATATTACCCCGCCCCCCTCTAATTTTTTCAAAATGAAAAAAAAGAATTTTCCTAGAATTTTCTCGAAAACCTCAGAATTATCTAGAACGGTCTCGAAAACCCACGCTTCTTCTGGAATTTTCTAATAAACTGGAGAATTTCTTCGAATTTTCCAGAGAGTCGGAAAATTTTCTCGAAAACCTAAAAATTTTCTCGAAAACCGGAGAATTTTTTCGCACGTGCTCGAACACCCTAGAATTTCCTCGAATTTTATTTGAAAACTCTAAATATTCTTATAATTTTTTCGAAAACTGGAGAATTTTCCGGAATTTTCTCAAAAACTGGAGAATTCTCTCGAAAATCGGAAATATTTCTCGAATACTTTATAGGAAACATGAGAAGATCTACCGGAAAAAATAAATACGAACAGAATAAGAAACAAAAACTACCGGGCCCCTTCCAAGCCCCACTTTTATATGTCAACCTGGTTTCCTGTCATTCCCGCAGTTACCGACATAGCTATGGTCGGGATAAAACTTCCTGCTTTGACCGCAAAATGGGGGGGCGTAGAATCGCCATTCGAGAAAAAAATCCCTCCATGCGGGCCTTAACTTTTTGTAATATAAATCTACTAGCGCCGCCGCGGCCGCGACGTTGATGCCCATTTATTATGCCTTTGCTTTTTTTGTTGCTTTCGAAAATTAATGATTTATCGTCGTTTTAGTCTATTGAGTGTTAAAGTTAATGAAAACAATGCGTCTCGGTTCATTCCTTGTTCAATTTAAATATTATAATAAGTGATCCACTAATTCTGAGTTTCCGTCCTCATTGAATGAAATTTTAATTACTATTGTAATCAAAATTATATTCAGAGTGCAAAACAACAATTATCAAATTTCTCACAGGCCATAATTTTTTTGTCTTCGCCTCCCTCTTCATTTCCGTTTGCAACTTGACAAAAGTATTCAATTATTTTTCTAGAAAAATTATGGGGTCAATTCTGATCTTCTTTCGCTAATTCGAAGTGTTTTCGCTTCATTCATGATTTTTTCACAATTTTATTCGACGATGTCATAAACTTCAAACTTTCATCATCTAATCATCTAAAATTTTTTCAAATTTTCTATAATCTTTCGAAATTTATATTAATTTTTTTCAAGAAACTTGAAAATTTTTGTGGAATTGTGGAGAAAATCTGAAGAATTACCAAATTATTTCCTCCTTTCGCATTTCAATGAATCAGAGTGCAGTATTCGGGCTTTCATGACTGCTTCAAATCAGTTTTATTTGCAAAATGCCGCCCTTTCCTATCAATTGTTTTCCCATTATTTATTCAACAATCCTCGAATATTTGAGAGATATTGTAAATGTTTTGTAATTTTCAAAAACTCCATAGATTGTCTCTAAGTTCTTCAGAAAACCTCATAATTGTCTTGAATTTTTGGAAAACTCCCGAATTATCTTACATTTGGGAAAAAAATTGACAGTTCTGATTTTTTTGGAAACCTGCAACCTTCCTCGAAGTTTCTATAATTCATTCCCTATTCACCCCCTTAGAGATGGATTTTGTAACGAAGCTGAAACACGTATTTATCAATTTCTAACAATCTCTTGATGAGTGCTCACATAAAAGATAAAACCGACTCTGAAATTTTCATATTATCAGTTTCAATAGTTTCGACTTTTGATTACTATCTTAGTCAAGCTGAAGGGCTCTCTTACCATATTTATAACACAATTCCCGTCGGACTCAGAATTCCTTTCTTCCATTCATTGTTCATAATCATTGTCATTGCAAAAAGCAGTGCGACTGATGAAAATGATGTGCCTCAATTTATTAACTATGAAATATTTATATTGCAATGAATAATCTGCGCATATGCTAATTCCTCTGCTCACTGAATAAGATTTCCATCATAATTACAATCCAATTTCTACTCGAACATAATTCGAAGAGTAAATTGCCGAAATTCAATGTTTGGTGATACTCTGGTAAAAGTGCTTGCCAACACCGTGATACAATTTTTCAATCAGTTCACTTGGTAATTCAATTAATCTATTGTTCATATCATCAACATAATTCCCCATTTAGAATATTGTCACCTCATGTTTTCAGCACCAAATTTTGGAAATTAAAACGTAAAATGACAATTTGACTTCTGCTCGATTCTTTTTTGTGAATCTGAAATTCATGTTAATGTGTCAGATATTATGAAAATATCATCATTCCTGTTCTCTACTGTTATGGAATATTGAGCCACAGCTGTTCATTCATAACTGAATTTCTTTTATTCCTATATTATTATTATTCTTTGTTCAACGTGAAAAAATCTATCATCATTTGCACTGTAGTGCATTCAGATTCTTCTGCACTTCATGTAAAAAATATCATAATAAACTCATAATTCTAGTTATTGATTCTAATCAACTTTGGAGAAAACCTTAGTAAGCGCAACATTAAGAAAGTTGAATCATTCTATTGCCCCCGACCTAAATGATTAGAACAATTATAGTTGGTTTATCAATCGAAAATACAGAGTAAGAAATTGGGTGCAGAATATTCACGTTTTCAATGAAAATTCAAGCAACTTTTTATTTTCATACTGTTAAGAAATGTTGAATTCCATTAAATTTTCAGTCAATTTTTAAATTTCATGACTTTCCTCTCTCAATTTAACTTAAATGTCTTGCTCCTAAAAATTACCACTGAACTATCCATGAATTTCAATTTTTTTCAACAGTATAATTGCTAGGAAAAAATGAAGTCGACTTTCTGAAATACACTAATGAAATGATTGGAAAATCACAATTTTCGAAGACCACAATCATTTTTTATATAAATAATCCAATAGCAATCAATGTTTCACTCAAAGAATAATTTTTTTCGTGTAACGGGACCTGAAAAACCCCATCCTCGCCTTCGACTCGGAAGGCAATCGTGCACGTGGAGGACGGTGATCTGTTTTCCAAGGCTCGGGCATGTAATGTACTATTCCTGAATTATAACGAATTCTTCCGTTTTCAGAATTTCACCAAAAATTAGGTCCATGGCAAAAAAATCAATATTATTTTATTTTGTCATATAAGTATTGATTTCATTAAACAAACCATCGAATAACCAAAATCGAATGAAAAATTTAAAATTGAATATTTTTAGATTTTCTATTTTTTTTTTCAATTCATTCTCGACATTCAAGTTCATTAATCATCTATAATTTAATCTTGTCAGCTCGTAACTTTTATCACCAAAAAATCATTTCCCATTCCACTAATTATAAACAAATGCGTGTATTATAGAAAATATGCACTGATGTATTTAATGTATACACGGTGTTCGTTTCTTATTCGAGGTTAGAAATCCGATTTGTAATTCTAGCGTACTATCGTAAATAGCACTGTCGCGGCCGAATTGCTCATTCTCATGAAAGTTCTCATGAGAATGCGTCTTTCACCCGCCGCAATGACTCTGAAGATAACAACATGTGGCAATTTATTCGATACGACACTCTATTTCTGTTTCATAAGTTCATGATCGAACACGTCCGTTCGACTTCGACTTTCGGTGAATCGATTCGACATTCTTCAATTCGAGTTTTCATTCGGCAGCCATTATGCTTTCCTTTATATATAAGGATTTATATCATAGGTGCCCAGAATCACGCGATTCTAACCTCGTTTCGCTCGGTAGAATTGCGGATTCTGGGCCCTATGACATAAAAGAGTATACGAAACTCGTGCGTTATGGTGTTTTTTGACTCGTGGGATTGTAAAACTCGCCTTCGGCTCGTTTTACAACTTCCCACGAGCCAAAAAACCCATTACGCACTTGTTGCGTAATATACTATTCATTCGAAGTTTGAATATTTTCCTGTAGACACCTTGTGGCATGTGGTTACGGTTGTATGCCTGTCACAAGGATAAGGAATTAAAACGGAAGCTTACTACCAATGGAATTGGTAGAGATAAAAACAAAAGAGATAAATGACGCAAAAAGTATTGGTCACATGTCTTCCGTCGGATAGACTCGAGTCCCTGCTTGTTCTGTGAAAGTTTATCAAAATTACCCCCGTCACGTTAGCGGCGCAATGTTGGAAATCCGCACATTAATTTTTGCCCTGAATTATAAGCTAATTACGAGCTTTTTTCTGGTGTAATCAAATAATTTGTGGTTTTAATGGTATAGACACTCTACGCGGATGCATATTCCAGGTCATTGGCCTGCGCGGAAAATAAATGAGATATTTTTTTTTTAGTAGGATAGGTACCGGGCTGTTCAGAACTGTACAAAAAATTTGAAAAAAATCAAATGAACTCTTTGGAAATTTTGAATCAGGGAATCATAGTGACCAGCATCACTAATACGATGAAGTCTCGTTGTAGTTTAATTTTTCTTTATAATCATTTAAGGCGGGCTATATGGAACTCGGAAAAAAAAATTGAATAATCAATACATATCTATCTCATTGACCGACATTTGCCGTGATCCCCTCTCCAGGACTAACGATCAATGCGAAGTGCTATTGGTGCCATGTTTATTTATTTGATGATAAAAAATACCGTACTATATTGAACACCTTGAGAAAATTATGAAATGAGTCACTCGGGGCTGTCACATGCCCTCAATATCCGAGATCATTGACCTACCCCGAAATTAGATGACATATAATCTTTCGCCAATAGTTCAGGTGCCGGACTATTCAGAACTCTAAATAAAATTCCAAAATAATTGAATGAACTCTTTGGAAAATTTGACTCGGGGAAAAATAGTGATCAGCATCACCAACGCGATGAAGTCTCGTAGTACTTTCATTTTTCTTTATTGGAAATTATGGGATCAGGGAAAAAGAAAAAAATAATTTTGACACCAAACACAGAGATTGAGTTGGAGTTGAGCATTTATTTTAGTGGTCCTCTCTTCACGCTTTTCGGGAGTAGACAAACCTTCGACAATAGAGACCTTCGTAGAGACCTCAAGTACCATGTGTTTCTTCTCTATGGCATTCGGTGACGTCGACTGTAGCATAAACAACTGCATACAGACCACACGCACCCACCACTCTTATACTAAGAAATATGTACAGTTTAGAGAGGCTACATTCCTTAAAAATTAAATTATTATTTTGCTCATTTCAATATTCTTCATGACCATTTAAGGCGAACTATATGGAACTCGGAAAAAAAATTTAATAATCAATGTATATCCATCTGGTTGACCGACATTTGCCGTGATCCCCTCTCTAAGACTAACGATCAATGCGCAGTGCTATTGGTGCCATGTTTATTTATTTGATCATAAAAAATGCCGGGCTATATGGAACTCCTTGAGAAAATTATGAAATGAGCCACTCGAAGCTGTCACATGCCCTCAATATCCGAGATCATTAACTTACCCCGAAATTAGATGACGTATAATCTTTTGCCAATATTTCAGGTGGCGGGCTATTCAGAACTCTAAGAAAATTTTTTTTAAAATCAAATAAACTCTTTGGAAATTTTGAATCAGAGAATCATAGTGACCAGCATCACTAACGCGATGAAGTCTCGTTGTACTTTCATTTTTCTTCATAACTATTTAAGGCGGGCTATATGGAACTCGGAAAAAAAATTGAATAATCAATGCATATCTATCTGATTAGGCGACGTTTGCCGTGATTCCCTCTCCAGGACTAACGATCAATGTGAAGTGCTATTGGTGCCATGTTTATTTATTTGATCATAAAAAATGCCGGGCTATATAGAACACCTTGAGAAAATTATGAAATGAGTCACTCGGGGCTGTCACATGCCCTCAATATCCGAGATCATTGACCTACCCCGAAATTAGATGACGTATAATCTTTTGCCAATAGTTCAGGTGGCGGGCTATTCAGAACTCTAAAGAAAATTCCAAAATAATTGAATGAACTCTTTGGAAAATTTAATTCGGGGAAAAATAGTGATCAGCATCACTAACGCGATGAAGTCTCGTTGTACTTTCATTTTTCTTCATGACCATTTAAGGCGGGCTATATGGAACTCGGAAAAAAATTGAATAATCAATGCATATCCATCTGGTTGACCGACATTTGCCGTGATCCCCTCTCCAAGACTAACGATCAATGCGCAGTGCTATTGGTGCCATGTTTATTCATTTGATCATAAAAAATGCCGGGCTATATGGAACTCCTTGAGAAAATTTTGAAGAGTCACTCGGGGCTGTCACATGCCCACAATATCCGAGATCATTGACCTACCCCGAAATAAGAGGACGTATAATCTTTTGCCAATAGTTCAGGTGCCGGGCTATTCAGAACCCTAAAGAAAATTCCAAAATAATTGAATGAACTCTTTGGAAAATTTGATTCGGGGAAAAATAGTGATCGGCATTACTAACGCGATGAAGTCTCGTAGTATTTTCATTTTTCTTCATGACCATTTAACGCGGGCTATATGGAACTCGAAAAAAAAATTGAATAATCAATGCATATCCATCTGGTTGATCGACATTTGCCGTGATCCCCTCTCCAAGACTAACCATCAATGCGCAGTGCTATTGGTGCCATGTTTATTTATTTGATGATAAAAAATGCCGGGCTGGTTTTCAACTCTGGTTTTGAAGACCATATAACAGCGATGTCAGACAAGATATGAATGTTTTTTGGGCTCAAATGAAAAAAGGGCTCGAGAAATGGCGTGCTGATACCTCTAAAGATGGTTTTCAACCAGGGGAGACTCCTAGACCCCACTGGACAATATCGTCACAACTCTGCTTTTCAATTGAAAACAGACATCATTTTTAGAGACATTTGTCATGTTTAGAGACATCAGCACGCTATTTCTCGAGCCGTTCTTCCATTTGAGCCCAAAAAAACAGTCATATCTTGTCTGACATCGCTGTTACAAACTCTGGTTTTCAACTCTGATTTTGAATTGAAAACCAGAGTTTCGGGCACCTGAACTATTGGCAAAAGATTATACGTCATCTAATTTCGGGGTAGGTCAATGATCTCGGGTATTGAGGGCCTGTGACAGCCCCGAGTGACTCATTTCATAATTTTCTCAAGGTGTTCCATATAGCCCGGTATTTTTTATGATCAAATAAATAAACATAGCACCAATAGCACTTCGCATTGATCGTTAGTCCTGGAGAGGGGATCATGGCAAATTTCGGTCAACCAGATGGATATGCATTGATTATTCAATTGTTTTTTCCGAGTTCCATATAGCCCGCCTTAAATGGTTATAAAGAAAAATTAAAGTACAACGAGACTTCATCGCATTAGTGATGCTGGTCACTATGATTCCCTGATTCAAAATTTCCAAAGAGTTCTTTTGATTTTTTTAAAATTTTTTTTAGAGTTCTGAATAGCCCGGCACCTATCCTACTAAAAAAAAATACTATCTCATTTAATTTCCGCGCAGGTCAAGGTATTGTCTATATCATTAAAACCACAAATTATTTGATTACACCAGAAAAAAGCTCGTAATTAGCTTATAATTCAGGGCAAAAAAAATGGCGGATTTCCAACATTGCGCCGCTAACTTGACGGGGGTATCAAAATTTTTCGAAAAACTCGCACACACATCCGGACATACATACACACATTTCCAAAAACATCAGATCTTTGCGTTTCATGATATTCTGCATCATTTGGAAGCAAAACGAAAAGATCATCAAAATCAATGATTAGAAAGCTTCCATTTGGAAGCAAAAAGCAAAAATCTACTACAATGCACCTTCTTATTAGAAATTCATATCTCTTCTCTCGTTGGATATCAAGAGATGAAATTGAGTGGAATCGATTCAATATATAAATATTAACTTTATATTGAATGCTTTCGCATTTACGCCTTGAAGTAATATGAATAAGTTCCAGCTGAGTCATTGAATGTAACGAGGAAAAATAAATTCAAAAATTGAAAAAAAATTATTCATCATTGATAATTTTTCCTGTGAATTTGAACTTTAAGGATGTTCGACACCCTTTTAGCCAAAATTGACGTTGTTTTCATTTTTCTGGCAAATTATCGATGGGAGTGACGTGAAAAAATATAACGATTTTGTGGTTTGTCATTCTTTAATGGCTCACGAAGTTGCGTAGTGGTGCGATAATTTTCATGCGTTTTTTCTACAGTTTTGTGATTCTTTTTAAAAGTTTAGAGAAAACGCAGGAAAATGTTCGCACCACCTTAAAATTTCGTCAGTCATTAAATAATGACAAAACGCAATAACGTTATATTTTTTCACGTCAATTCCATCATAAGTTTGCCAGAAAAATTAAAAAAACGTGAATTTTGGCAGAAAGGGTGTAAAACATCCTTAATGAATGTGAAAAATCGATCCATCAAATTCTTTCTTCAATTATTATTTTAAACAATATTTTCTCGTTTGATTAGGGTCTTATACAGGGTGACAATTAGGAAGTTGCCTAAACTAATCGTTTATAACTTTGAAATGAGTGCCAGAAAAAAAAAGAAAAATGCATATGAATTGAGCAAAGATGTCATTTTTATTTGGAATGAGTTTCAGTTGAATCAGACACTTCTAATAAATACTTATTGAGATTTCAAAAAAATTGACAAATTGAGCCAGGAGATAACTATTAATGGTAAATATTTTCAAAGTGATCGTCAATCGAATTTGCACAATAATCAAGACGTTTTCGGAAACTATGAAAAACTTGTTCAATCTCAGATGGAGAAATACCAGAAATTCCGTCTCTGATGGGTTTTTTCAAATCATCTTTGGTCTCGGGTTTTTCCGCATAAACATTATCTTTCAGGAAGCCCCGTAAGAAGAAGTCACACGGGTTCAAATCGGGTGAATAAGGGGGCCATTCCATACCTCCATGCGCAAACTGGGTACCTTAATCCGATGACGTGATCACAATACACTTCATAAATCGCTCCAAATACGTCCTTAGTTCTATGCGGTGTAGCACCATCTTGCATAAAATAATAATTCTTAACCAATCCTCTTCTTTTAGCCAAAGGGAAAAATTTAGTTTGTAGCATTTCTCGATAACTATTGCCTGTAACGGTCCCTTCTATGCATTCTAAGTGTATTGTTTTGATTGAAATAGCTACCCAGTCACTTTAACAGGGTGTAAAGACTTTGCCTCAGAAGAGTGTGGATTTTCGCGACCCCAAAAACGGTAATTTTGTTTATTTACATATCCATTTAAAGAAAAGTGAGCTTCGTCTGTGAAGATTATGTGATTGATGTCGATCTCATTATTTTCAAATTTCTGTGTCATGATTTTACAAAACTCAATTCTTTTTTTTTGAATCTTTTGTGAGCAACTGATGGGTCGTAATTTTGTAAGGGTGTAATTTGAGGAAATTCTTCAATATTAATCTCAGTGTCTCTCGGTTCAATTTCAAAGTTGCCGCTGCTTTTCGTATCGAATCCGTTGGATTATTCTTGAAATGTTCTTCGATCTTGGCAATCGTATCTTCTGTTGTAACTGAGTGTGATGGACCAGGAAAATCATGAAGACGGTCCTCAAAAGTATAATACTTGATGAAATTATCAATTACTCTGGGAGAGAAAGTAATAAATACTTGAAAGTTTTAGTCAAAAGTGACGTTTTACGATGAAGTCAGATAAATTTTTTTTTATTCTCACCTTCTCAGAATGTTTTGACTGACTACTTTTTTACTTCCAAATTTGGTACGAAAGCCTCTATATGCTTCAGTATAGTTTTTACCTCTAGTATAAAAGCACTCAATAAGATATAGTTTTTCTTCGTTTGTAAGGTTACTCATTTTGAAGTACACGTAGTGCTTCTTGTAGCGTCTCAATAGAAACTGACAACACTCTAGTATATATCTAATGGACCTAATCTTCCAGGTCTCAGTAGGAAGGGAAGCATGTGAATATACTTTAGGCAACTTCCCATTTGTCACCCTATAATACGCCAGGTCAGGCATGCACAAACGTAAATTATTTATGACAAAAGTTACACACTGACGATAATTTTCATATTGGCCATAGAATTTTTATTTATTTGTTCTGATTTTTCTTCCCCCTCTACTGGGTTCCCACTTTGTCGTAGTGAGGGGGCTCGGTCGCGGGCGGTGGAGGTCTTAAGGACTACCGCTGCCCGCGGTCGCTAAGAGGAGTCCACCCAATCCATGTGTGTGAGCGGCGTAAGCCATGGCCTCGGCCATACCGTGCCTAAGGATGCGTGGCACAGGGGGAGCTGTGTCGCTAACGGTGCCTCTCAGAAACCTGGGCGACCTCTGAGAGTAGTCTTGGGTGTAACCCACCCGAGACAAGCCAAGCCCTGGGCAATCGCGGCAATGCACCAGGTGAAAACGCTTAACCGCGGTACTCGTGGGACTAAAATGGAAACCAATTTAAAAAATCTTAATATTGAAAAAGCAACTTCGGGTGGGGCCAGCGATGG